>NC_044981.1:46540795-46657139 GCF_008728515.1 Papio anubis | reverse complement strand
CCTGCTCAAGCGGGTCCCTGACCCCTGAGTAGCCTAACTGGGAGACATCCCCCACTAGGGGCAGTCTGACACCCCACACCTCACAGGGTGGAGTACACCCCTGAGAGGAAGCTTCCAAAGCAAGAATCAGACAGGTACACTCGCTGTTCAGAAATATTCTATCTTCTGCAGCCTCTGCTGCTGATACCCAGGAAAACAGGGTCTGGGGTGGACCTCAAGCAATCTCCAACAGACCTACAGCTGAGGGTCCTGACTGTCAGAAGGAAAACTATCAAACAGGAAGGACACCTACACCAAAACCCCATCAGTACATCACCATCATCAAAGACCAGAGGCAGATAAAACCACAAAGATGGGGAAAAAGCAGGGCAGAAAAGCTGGAAATTCAAAAAATAAGAGCACATCTCTCCCGGCAAAGGAGCGCAGCTCATCGCCAGCAACGGATCAAAGCTGGACGGAGAATGACTTTGACGAGATGAGAGAAGAAGGCTTCAGTCCATCAAATTTCTCAGAGCTAAAGGAGGAATTACGTACCCAGCGCAAAGAAACTAAAAATCTTGAAAAAAAAGTGGAAGAATTGACGGCTAGAGTAATTAATGCAGAGAAGGTCATAAACGAAATGAAAGAGATGAAAACCATGACACGAGAAATACGTGACAAATGCACAAGCTTCAGTAACCGACTCGATCAACTGGAAGAAAGAGTATCAGCGATTGAGGATCAAATGAATGAAATGAAGCGAGAAGAGAAACCAAAAGAAAAAAGAAGAAAAAGAAATGAACAAAGCCTGCAAGAAGTATGGGATTATGTAAAAAGACCAAATCTACGTCTGATTGGGGTGCCTGAAAGTGAGGGGGAAAATGGAACCAAGTTGGAAAACACTCTTCAGGATATCATCCAGGAGAACTTCCCCAACCTAGTAGGGCAGGCCAACATTCAAATCCAGGAAATACAGAGAACGCCACAAAGATACTCCTCGAGAAGAGCAACTCCAAGACACATAATTGCCAGATTCACCAAAGTTGAAATGAAGGAAAAAATCTTAAGGGCAGCCAGAGAGAAAGGTCGGGTTACCCACAAAGGGAAGCCCATCAGACTCACAGCAGATCTCTCGGCAGAAACTCTCCAAGCCAGAAGAGAGTGGGGGCCAATATTCAACATTCTTAAAGAAAAGAATTTTAAACCCAGAATTTCATATCCAGCCAAACTAAGTTTCATAAGTGAAGGAGAAATAAAATCCTTTACAGATAAGCAAATGCTTAGAGATTTTGTCACCACCAGGCCTGCCTTACAAGAGACCCTGAAGGAAGCACTCAACATGGAAAGGAACAACCGGTACCAGCCATTGCAACAACATGCCAAAATGTAAAGACCATCAAGGCTAGGAAGAAACTGCATCAACTAACGAGCAAAATAACCAGTTAATATCATAATGGCAGGATCAAGTTCACACATAACAATCTTAACCTTAAATGTAAATGGACTAAATGCTCCAATTAAAAGACACAGACTGGCAAACTGGATAAAGAGTCAAGACCCATCAGTCTGCTGTATTCAGGAGACCCATCTCACACGCAGAGACATACATAGGCTCAAAATAAAGGGATGGAGAAAGATTTACCAAGCAAATGGAGAACAAAAAAAAGCAGGGGTTGCAATCCTAGTCTCTGATAAAACAGACTTTAAACCATCAAAGATCAAAAGAGACAAAGAAGGCCATTACATAATGGTCAAGGGGTCAATTCAACAGGAAGAGCTAACTATCCTAAATATATATGCACCCAATACAGGAGCACCCAGATTCATAAAGCAAGTCCTTAGAGACTTACAAAGAGACTTAGACTCCCATACAATAATAATGGGAGACTTCAACACTCCACTGTCAACATTAGACAGATCAACAAGACAGAAAGTTAACAAGGATATCCAGGAATTGAACTCATCTCTGCAGCAAGCAGACCTAATAGACATCTATAGAACTCTCCACCCCAAATCAACAGAATATACATTCTTCTCAGCACCACATCGTACTTACTCCAAAATTGACCACATAATTGGAAGTAAAGCACTACTCAGCAAATGTACAAGAACAGAAATTATAACAAACTGTCTCTCAGACCACAGTGCAATCAAACTAGAACTCAGGACTAAGAAACTCAATCAAAACCGCTCAACTACATGGAAACTGAACAACCTGCTCCTGAATGACTACTGGGTACATAACGAAATGAAGGCAGAAATAAAGATGTTCTTTGAAACCAATGAGAACAAAGATACAACATACCAGAATCTCTGGGACACATTTAAAGCAGTGTGCAGAGGGAAATTTATAGCACTAAATGCCCACAAGAGAAAGCAGGAAAGATCAAAAATTGACACTCTAACATCGCAATTAAAAGAACTAGAGAAGCAAGAGCAAACACATTCCAAAGCTAGCAGAAGGCAAGAAATAACTAAGATCAGAGCAGAACTGAAGGAGATAGAGACACAAAAAACCCTCCAAAAAATCAATGAATCCAGGAGTTGGTTTTTTGAAAAGATCAACAAAATTGACAGACCACTAGCAAGACTAATAAAGAAGAAAAGAGAGAAGAATCAAATCGACGCAATTAAAAATGATAAAGGGGATATCACCACCGACCCCACAGAAATACAAACTACCATCAGAGAATACTATAAACACCTCTACGCAAATAAACTGGAAAACCTAGAAGAAATGGATATTTCCCGGACACCTACACTCTTCCAAGACTAAACCAGGAAGAAGTTGAATCCCTGAATAGACCAATAGTAGGCTCTGAAATTGAGGCAATAATTAATAGCCTACCAACCAAAAAAAGTCCAGGACCAGATGGATTCACAGCTGAATTCTACCAGAGGTACAAGGAGGAGTTGGTACCATTCCTTCTGAAACTATTCCAATCAATAGAAAAAGAGGGAATCCTCCCTAACTCATTTTATGAGGCCAACATCATCCTGATACCAAAGCCTGGCAGAGACACAACAAAAAAAGAGAATTTTAGACCAATATCCCTGATGAACATCGATGCAAAAATCCTCAATAAAATACTGGCAAACCGGATTCAACAACACATCAAAAAGCTTATCCACCATGATCAAGTGGGCTTCATCCCTGGGATGCAAGGCTGGTTCAACATTCGCAAATCAATAAACATAATCCAGCATATAAACAGAACCAAAGACAAGAACCACATGATTATCTCAATAGATGCAGAAAAGGCTTTTGATAAAATTCAACAGCCCTTCATGCTAAAAACGCTCAATAAATTCGGTATTGATGGAACGTACCTCAAAATAATAAGAGCTATTTATGACAAACCCACAGCCAATATCATACTGAATGGGCAAAAACTGGAAAAATTCCCTTTGAAAACTGGCACAAGACAGGGATGCCCTCTCTCACCACTCCTATTCAACATAGTGTTGGAAGTTCTGGCTAGGGCAATTAGGCAAGAGAAAGAAATCAGGGGTATTCAGTTAGGAAAAGAAGAAGTCAAATTGTCCCTGTTTGCAGATGACATGATTGTATATTTAGAAAACCCCATTGTCTCAGCCCAAAATCTCCTTAAGCTGATAAGCAACTTCAGCAAAGTCTCAGGATACAAAATTAATGTGCAAAAATCACAAGCATTCTTATACACCAGTAACAGACAAACAGAGAGCCAAATCATGAATGAACTTCCATTCACAATTGCTTCAAAGAGAATAAAATACCTAGGAATCCAACTTACAAGGGATGTAAAGGACCTCTTCAAGGAGAACTACAAACCACTGCTCAGTGAAATAAAAGAGGACACAAACAAATGGAAGAACATACCATGCTCATGGATAGGAAGAATCAATATTGTGAAAATGGCCATACTGCCCAAGGTAATTTATAGATTCAATGCCATCCCCATCAAGCTACCAATGAGTTTCTTCACAGAATTGGAAAAAACTGCTTTAAAGTTCATATGGAACCAAAAAAGAGCCCGCATCTCCAAGACAATCCTAAGTCAAAAGAACAAAGCTGGAGGCATCACGCTACCTGACTTCAAACTATACTACAAGGCTACAGTAACCAAAACAGCATGGTACTGGTACCAAAACAGAGATATAGACCAATGGAACAGAACAGAGTCCTCAGAAATAATACCACACATCTACAGCCATCTGATCTTTGACAAACCTGAGAAAAACAAGAAATGGGGAAAGGATTCCCTATTTAATAAATGGTGCTGGGAAAATTGGCTAGCCATAAGTAGAAAGCTGAAACTGGATCCTTTCCTTACTCCTTATACGAAAATTAATTCAAGATGGATTAGAGACTTAAATGTTAGACCTAATACCATAAAAATCCTAGAGGAAAACCTAGGTAGTACCATTCAGGACATAGGCATGGGCAAAGACTTCATGTCTAAAACACCAAAAGCAACGGCAGCAAAAGCTAAAATTGACAAATGGGATCTAATTAAACTAAAGAGCTTCTGCACAGCAAAAGAAACTACCATCAGAGTGAACAGGCAACCTACAGAATGGGAGAAAATTTTTGCAATCTACTCATCTGACAAAGGGCTACTATCCAGAACCTACAAAGAACTCAAACAAATTTACAAGAAAAAAACAAACAACCCCATCAAAAAGTGGGCAAAGGATATGAGCAGACATTTCTCAAAAGAAGACATTCATACAGCCAACAGACATATGAAAAAATGCTCATCATCACTGGCCATCAGAGAAATGCAAATCAAAACCACAATGAGATACCATCTCACACCAGTTAGAATGGCAATCATTAAAAAGTCAGGAAACAACAGGTGCTGGAGAGGATGTGGAGGAATAGGAACACTTTTACACTGTTGGTGGGATTGTAAACTAGTTCAACCATTATGGAAAACAGTATGGCGATTCCTCAAGGATCTAGAACTAGATGTACCATATGACCCAGCCATCCCATTACTGGGGATATACCCAAAGGATTATAAATTATGCTGGTATAAAGACACATGCACACATATGTTTATTGAAGCACTATTCACAATAGCAAAGACTTGGAATCAACCCAAATGTCCATCAGTGACAGATTGGATTAAGAAAATGTGGCACATATACACCATGGAATACTATGCAGCCATAAAAAAGGATGAGTTTGCGTCCTTTGTAGGGACATGGATGCAGCTGGAAACCATCATTCTTAGCAAACTATCACAAGAACAGAAAACCAAACACCGCATGTTCTCACTCATAGGTGGGAACTGAACAATGAGATCACTTGGACTCAGGAAGGGGAACATCACACACCGGGGCCTATCATGGGGAAGGGGGAGGGGGGAGGGATTGCATTGGGAGTTATACCTGATGTAAATGACGAGTTGATGGGTGCAGCACACCAACATGGCACAAGTATACATATGTAACAAACCTGCACGTTATGCACATGTACCCTACAACTTAAAGTATAATAATAATAAATAAATTAAAAAAAAAAAAAGAAAAAAATAAATAAATAAATATATACCCAAATATATATCATACAACAAGGATACACTTTATAAGTTGGGTATCCATGGAATAAATATCAACCATATATTAGACATAAATAAATCATCTAAAAAAACTCAAAGGAAACTCAAAGTATTGAACATGATATCATTTGACAAGAGAGCAATATAACCCTAGAAATAAGTAATAGAACAATTCCATCAACTTAAAAACTTAAAAAAAAGCTGTAAATAATTTTAAAAGATCTTTTCTGAATAATTTTTGGACCAGTGATGAAATTAATATCACCATCTAAATTTTAACAGCTTCATTGAGATACAATTCTCATGTCATATAATTCACTGATTTTAAAGACAGAATGCAACGTTTTTCAGCATATTTACAAGATTTTGCAACCATTGCCACAGTCTTGTTTTAAAATATATTCATCTACCCTAAGATAAACCAAACCCATAACCATTAGCTATCACTCACTCTCTGTTATCCCATGCCCCACTATGCCACTCTTAGCCCTCTTCTATTGGTAACCACTAATCTACTTTCTGTCTCTTTATCTGTGACTATTCTGGATATTTTACATAAATGAAATCACAAAATATTCTTGTGACTATATTCTTTACCTTGGTATAATATTTTCAAGGGTTATCTGTGTTGTAGGATTTGTAATTACTCAATTTCTTTTGTATTAATGAGCAATATTCCTTAGTATGGATATACTATGTTTTATTGATCCATTGGATGGACATTTGGGTTATTTCTATTTTATTATACATAACACTGCTATAAACATTCACGTACAAGCTTTTGTTCAGTTCTATGTTTTCAGTTCTCTTTCAATGTGTGCATAACTAGGAGTGGAATTGCTGCTTCCTATAATAACTATGTTTAACCTTTTAAGAAACATTCAAATTGTTTCTCAAAGGAGCTGCATTAGCAAATTCTAACTAGCAATTTTCCAGTGTCTTAACATTTTTGCCAACTCTTGTTATTGTCTAACTTTCTAATGATAGCCATCCTAGTGGGCTTTAAGTTGTATCTTGTAGTTTTGGGTTTACATTTTCCAAATGCCTAATGTTATTGAGCTTATTTTCATGCTCTCACTGGCCATTTGTATATCTTCTTTGGAGAAATGTCTATACAAACCGTTTGGACATTTATTAGTAGGGTTTTCTTTTTATTATTAAGTTATAAGGGTTATTTATATATTATGAATACAAGTCTGTTATCAGATATATGATTTGCAAATATTTTCTCACAATTCATGATTTTTCTTTTCATTTTCTTGATGAATGGTAAGCTGTTATCACAGTTCATGGTGTCTATAGGAATTTTCCCATGTCCAGTCGGGAAGTAATAGCTTGGAAGATCCTTATTTTATTGCTTCTGAGATGCAACATCCTTGGTCATGCACATAGTCTTTCATACTGCCAGAGATAGGTGTAATTTTATTTTTAAACTGGGTTCCTATTAATTATCCTGGAGTCAAAGCAGCTTACTGATCAGTCAATGTTTGCTCAAAGACTAAGTTTAAGCCCCCTGTGTCAATGAGACTTCCCTGTGTTGATGGGTTTGTTTGAGGATTGGGGAATGGTTTCGTATCTGCCCTATGTCCTGGTGATTATTCCCAAGTGGATGCAGCTTAGCATATGGGCGTAGCCTTCCCAACCCCCAGAGATCTAAGAAGGCTGTGATCCTAAGAATGCTCCTCTTCTCTCTCCCTTTCCCTGGTTCTCTCTATTGAAATTCTAGCTACTCAGCTATTTTCATTGTATTATAAAGCCACCAAGGCCTGCCTAATGACTCTTCATTAAAATCTGTGTTATTTTCAACAAAGCCCTTAGGCATGTCTCCACTTTCTGTTTCAAAACAGCCCTCTCCATCAAAACTACAGAGCTCTTGGTCCTTATGACCTACTTTCCACACCGAACTGAACTCCTTTTCCACTGCACCATAGCTGGGACCAGGGACTCACTTTCCCACTTATTGAGTGGGAGCAGGAACCAAAGGGGCAACTCCTCTTTTTCTTGGTTTGTTATTGTTAGCCTGGAACCTCTGACCTACAAGTGAACTGGAGCAGGAGCAATTGGAAAGGCCTGGTATTTCTGGCCTTCCGCACTTTGGGCATACCTCTTGCTCTACAAGTGGAGTCCACGCAGGAAAAGGGTAGAGCTTCTGCAACATGAGGCTAGGGAGAGGTGATGAGAAAAACCAGCAACTTGCCCTTCCCAGTATGAAATCTTAATCCCAGAATGATAGCTTTGGGGAGAGAGACCCTTTGTCTTCCTGGTTGTACATGCCTCTGGTAGAGCTTTTGTAAGAACTGGAGTGGTGGGTAGTGAAAATGGGGTGAAACATGTCTCAAATACCAAAAATTCTCTCTAGCCTTACCAGAATTTAGTAGGTTCTCTTGAATATTTTTCCTCATTTTCCATATGCCTTTAGCACAAGTTCTAGTGACTTTAAATTGTAGTTTTCCTATTTTTTATCAGATAAAATGTTGTTTTGCTAGGGAGAGAGTTTGCCAAGCTCCATTATTCAGGAAGTCTCAGCCATGAAAATATTATTTAATACAGCTGATGCAATTATTGCAAAGCAGCATTCAAAAAATATTTTTACAAATGTAGAAGCTATGTTTATTTATCTCTAATAAACCAACATGTGGGATTAAGAAACACTCTCCATTTCCTTTGTTAAATTTTCCAAATAATACCTACAACACAATGAATGCTCAAAGCTAGTTTCTAGTATGTTTTTCTCTTCCACTTCTGCTCGCAACTTGGAATTGTATAAATGTCAAGAATCAGTGGTGCTTTTTACCTTTCCTGTTTAGGACTAGAGGTACTTCTTATTTTAGTAATATACTATTTCCAAAAAGAAAGATGTTTCTGTTAAAGATCAGCTGAATTCATTGCAAAATCATAATACAGAAAAGTTATTTTTTGAAAGACCATTTTTTAGAGCAATTTTAGGTTAACCATAGAATTAAGTGGAAGATTCAAAGATTTTCCATATATCTCTTGCTCCCATACAAGCATAGCCTCCCCATTGCCGACATCCCCACCAGATTGGTCCATTTGATACAGTTGATGAACCTACATTGACATGCCATAATCACCCAAAGTCCATTGGTTACACTAAGGTTCACTCTTGGGGTTGTAGATTCTATTTGGAGAAATGTATAACGACATGAATTCACTATTACAGTATCCACACAGAACAGTTCCACTGTGCTGAGAATCCTCTATGCTCCACCTATTCATCCCTCTCCTGACAACCATTGATTTTTTTTTTTTTTTTTACTGTCTCCATAGTTTTGCCTTTTCCAGAATGCCATATAGTTGAAATCTTTCATTTTGTAGCCTTTTTAGGCTGGTTTCTTTCACTTAGTCCTATGCATTTATGTTTCCTCCATCTCAAATCATGGCCTGATAGCTCTTTTTATTTTTAGCACTGAACAATGTTCCAATGTCTGGGTGTATCCCAGTTTGTTCATTCACCTACTGAAATACATCTTGGTTGCTTCCAAGCTCTGATAATTATGAATATAGCTGCTATAAACATTCATGTGCAGGTTTTTGTGTAGACAGAAATTTTCTACTCCTTCAAGTAGATACCAAAGAACCAAACAAGTTATTAAACAAACAAACAAAAAAACCCCTCTATTTTGGTGTTGGCAAGATAACGATAAAAGAATGCTAAAACTTGTGGGTGAAAACATGATGAACAAGAATATATTTACACAGTCTCAAAGAATCTCCCCATTAAAGTACTAATTAATTACCAAAAAAAAAAAAAAAAAAAAAAAAAAAAACATGAAGTTTACAGAGGAGAGCAAGTGGCCACCACATAAGGAATAATGGATAAAACAACATCATCAGCAACTAGATGGCTAGCACTAGAAAGAGCACTGCATAATTTATGTAGAATTATCTCAGACAGCATAACCCAAATAAAATTATGAAGACACTTCCGACAAGGCCAACTGGAGAACATTCTACAAAATTATTGATCTGTACTCATCAGAGGAAGGCAGAGGAACTCATCCAGATAAAAGAAAGCTAAGGAAAGACACTCAACAGTTGAAGGTAATGCATGATTCTGGAATAGATCCTGGGTCAAGAAAAATGAAACCTTCAGGACATTATTTGGTCAATATGCAAAATTTGAATATAGAATGTAGATAAAATAGTACGTTAAATTTGTTGAATTTGATAGCTGCACTTTCATTATGTGCAAGAATGTCCATGTCCTTAGAAAACACACACTAAAATATTTAGAAGAAAGGTGGTGTGATATATGCAACTTTCTCTCAAAAAGCTCAGAAAAAAAATATATATATATATAAGATAGATTGTTATATTCCTAAGTTTGGATCAGCTACCAACATTTTGTCCTTTATGCTTTCAATGTCATGAAATATCTCCAAGGTTTTAAACACTAAATTTTCTCTAGCACCTAGGTTATCTTCATTCTTTTCCTTACAACTACTTATCTCATTTATATTGATAAGTTCATCTTCACCAAGTTCTTCTGGAGATATATATATATATATATGTCTCATGAATGGCAGAAGTGTTAACATTCCTAAACTCAGATATTTCTTCTGTGACTCCATTTATATTTAAATTGAATTTTACTTCCAGCGTCATGAATTTTTATTTCTTGGCTGCACTTTCATCTTTGTCAATTCCCCCTTTTGGTTATTTATATTTTTAAGTCATGGGCATTTATTACTGGGAGATAAGGTGGCAACAAATCTATACCACTGCTGTTGTGTGAGTATTGAATAACAGATGTGCATTGGCCAATCGCTGCCAGACTTTGGGAGATGTGATGTGATAGGTCATTGATCATGGTGCACATCTGTTATTTATTTAGTGATTTGTGAATTGAAGATCTCCCGGAAAGTTTGTACCTTATGAATCACTTTCAGTTGATATACCGTGGTAACTAAAATGCAAACCTTTTTTATTGGAGGGTTGGTGTTATTTAACTAAACTATGGCAACTGAAATTTGTGCATATCAGAATTGTGCAAAGTAAAAACTTCCTGTGTGTGTTATATGTGTTACATGTATTTACGTGTAAGTATTTAAAATCAGTGTGTTTGCTTATCTGTAATTCTACATGTTAACTACATTTTTTGATTTAATAACCAATCATTAGTCATGATGTTTTTACTAAGAGGACTACACTAATATTTTATTTTTCAGAATAGAAATATCTTAGGAAAAAATACATACACACCAAGCAAAAGGTCACCAACGAAAAAGTATTTTATTTTAGAAATTCATATCTATCTATACTCTACTTTGAGATTTGAGAAATCCTTTATTTCAATCCAGAAAAATAAAAGTAAACACTATTCTACCCTCTACCAGGTAGCATTACTTCATAATAAAAATGATTGAGTTCCCCACAAATACAAACAAGCTTTAAAACATAAGAAAAAAAATGGATAGATCAGAGGTTGCCTGAAGATTCACTGCCATATATTATTGAAAGTGCATGGGAAGCTAATTTGTTAACTTACCTTTAAAGACCTTTGACTTATGAAAACACAAGAAGTTTGCAAAATGTCCTCTTGTTTAGATTTGATTTCTGAGCTGCATTACGTCCCTAAGGGTAATCATTTCTGGCAAGACCATAAATAACATTAGTTTATAAAAATAAAAGTTCAAGTGAACAAGGTCCACTGCTCACCCTGCTTCACTTTCCCCGAGATGGTCAGTCAGAGTCAGTTCGTCATGTTTTTGGCAATCCCAGTTTCTTGAATCACCAATTACTTGATAATGGCAACAAAGAACAAATGTTCTTGTCTCTATATGCCCTGAAAATCTCTGCAATATTTTATTTTTCAGAATTTTAATTTTATATTTTCTCTGAACCTGAGATTTTTGCCTACAATTGAGTCTGTTGTTGCACCACTCCCAGGACCTGCCCAGAGTTCTTGCGATGGGCAAACGATTTATCCTCATTCTGCAGGAACAGAATGTCTCTGGAAAAAAATTCATCAGTCTAATGGCAACTACCCAGGTGGCACCAGCAATCTATCTTTCTGAGAGCTACTAGAGAAAAGTACTGTGCTTATCAATCCAAATTATGGTAAAAGATGACACAATATTTGCCTGTCAACCTACTCCAGTGTCATATAGGCACAGAATAAGCTTCATTCGTGAATGGTTTTCTATAATTAAACAAAATGAAACTCCTTCCCTTTAATTGGGTTTGGGTATGCTGCTGCTTGGAGAGGATAACACATCAGCCAGTTTACGCATTAGCAGACAGTATTTTATAGAAGAAAGGCTTTACCACCCATTGGTAGAAAGATGTGGGGCACTTCATTTATTCAACAAATCTTTTAAATGCCTATTATGTGAATCCCTGAGAGAATAATATCAGGGAAATGAAAATGGAAAACTAAAGCAATTGCCCCTGAAAAAGGTATAACTTTGGTTGTTAATCATTCTGATCAGTAATTACCTCAATTATTGCAAACGTTCTGCAAATGCAAGGGCAGGGCAGGGGCTGTTCATTGGCTAAATAAATGTATTATATTCCAATGCACTACTATGTCTTCATTTATACAGATCTCATTCAAAGTAACCAAATACACACTGCTTCAGACATACTGTAGAATGCATATTATCTCCTTATCACCGTACAATTTCTAACTCAATGGATATCAACAGTACAATTACTATGAAGAGAAGAGTTTGTGATCTATATTTGGTTATAAAAAAAAAAACTTTATACTTTAGAATGGTAAAGATGACTGACACAAGACACAAGAATGAGAATTTTGACTGAGAAGGTGGCATAATTGTTGAGTTTGACCCATGCTTGAGGAAGATGGAGCTGTTACCAAAACTTGTATTCAGAAGTAAGCAATCTTAAGAAAAAGAGCAATCCCATAGGCATCACACTACCTGACTTCAAAATACAGACAGTTTCTGACTTATCACGGTTAAACTTAGGATTTTTTTTTTTACTTCACAATGGTGCAAAAGCAATAAAGCATTCAGTAGAAATCATACTTCAAGTATCCATACAATCATTATTTTTCACTTTCAGTGGAGTATTCAATAAACTACATGAAACATTCAAAATTTTGTTGTAAAATAGGCTTTGTGTTAGATGATTTTCCCCCACTTTAAGCAATGTAAGTGTTCTGAGCACATTTAAAGTAGGCTAGATTAAGCTATAATGTTTGGTATGTTAGGTGTATTAAATGTATTTTCATCTTATGATATTTTCAACTTATGATGGATTTATTGAGACTAGAACCATCTTAAGTCAGAAGCATCTGTATATGTATATATAGACACATAGATAAAATAGGCAATTACTTATATTGATGTTAGAAGTCAAATTTTTCAGTGTAAGAAAAAAGATAAAATTATAAAATCAAAAAGGTAAAGTAAAAAGCCTGTAATATTAAACTTAATTTTATCTATATACCTTTACTTTTTTTAAAAAAATTATGTTTCCTAGCTCTACTCATTACAAAATGCAAATGACAATGATAAATCCGGGCTAATAAGAACCTCTGGTGTCAAGATTGCAGACTGAAACTATCATAATTTCCCACTAAAACATACTAGCTCCATAGAGAAATGATGGATTTAAGACTGGGGAAGGAAATACAGAAAACTAACCTGGGATATCTTGACATATCAGAAAGCAAGGGAATTATGAAAGGCATTGTAAAAGAAGTTCCAAACCATATAGTTAAATAAAACAGGCAAATCAGAGAAGTGTGCACATATATAGGAGCTGAAGGGAAAAGGCTGTCAATGACCAAACATGGGATGACTTGATCATCTAGAAGTATAATAAGAGCACTGGATTAAAATACATAAAATATTTAAATACTACAATATTTTTAAAAATTACTTATTAGTCACTGTTGGAGATTGCTAGGGTGACAATATTCTAAATATTGGTAAACAAATAGAAAATAATCAGGTATTTATCTTGCCTTTTCTGTGTAGACTATAACTAAATAGTTGATGAAAGAGTGTTCTTTTTTATAGAAAAATCACAGCTAATAAGAGTACAAGTAATGAAAGAATCAGAAAAAAACACTATTTTAAAAAGTCTAATGAAATTCTGTATATAGGTAATAGTTTTCAATGGCACCTAAAGCCATTTAAGGAAAGATTGCTTGAGAATTTAAATGATGTTAACAGGTTTATAACATCAGAATCCATGGATCAATCTTTATAAGCAATATGCCTTCTAGTGTAATATGATAATAAATATACAGTTCTACCTGTGAATTACTCCAGCTTCTCCTTCCCCTCCCAACAACAACAAAAAAATTGAGTCTGAATCGAATCAAGTCTCTATATCTATCAAATTTATGGGAAATAAATTGGGATAAAGGAATACAGTAAACAACACCAGGAGGCCACCATCCACAAAATGCAGAATAAGGCAAATTTTATATGAAAATTCACTATTTCCTTCAATATATAATTGGCATTTTAAAGAGGAGAGGGGAACTGTTATGTATTAAAGGATTTATATAATACATATACAATGTATGGGTTTGTTTACATCCTCATATTGGCAAACAAAATATAAAGACATTTTTGAAAGCAATAGATTGTTTGAACACAGATTGGCCATCAGGAGAATTTAAAGAATTTTTCTTTATTTTACTGGATTAAAAAGATGATTATAGTATTAAAATTATTTATCTGTTGAAACAATGAAGCATTTGTGAATGAAAAGATGATATCTGGAATTTTTTTAAAAAAAATCAGTAAAAAGAAAAAACAATGGAGAAATGGGAATTAAAGCAAGAATGGCAAAATATTGAAAACAATTGTAGCTCGATAAGTCCATGGAAGTTCAGTGTACTATTCTCTTTAACGTGTGTTTAAATGTTTCCATACATAAAGATGCTAAAAGGGAAAAAAGTGAACTTCAGCCTATACAACCTGAAAGTACAGCTGGGGAAAGAAAATTACCCACTTTTCAGTTTTGTACATCTTTGGAAATTTGTATGTTCTCTCATGCAGTAGGTTAAATATAGATACCTTACCAATAGTTTAATTATTTAAAAAAAAATGGCATGTTTTAAAGAAGCAACATTACCACAGAGACAGAGAGGTCTGTGTTCCAAAGTTTTAGAAATAGGTACCAATAATCGAGATCAATGGTTCTTAAACTTTTCGTCCATTTTCACTCCTAAGAATTGTATACGATTCTGAAGATCTTTTTTTTATGTGGGTTATGTCTACGCTTGTTCTATAATAAAAATTAAAACTAAAAAAATTTACATATACTTAAAATAATGACACACTTATTATGTGTATTAATAAATGATCTATTTATGAAAAGTAACTAGATTTTCAAAAAAGTTGATGAGGAGAATGACATTATTTTATTTTCCTTCCAGTTTTCCTGAAGTCTGGCTTAACTGAAGATTCTCATATTGGTTACTCAATGTTGAAATATATTATTTTGCTTAAAGTAGATAAAGGAAATTCAACTTCACACAGACATGTAGTTTGAAAGGGGGAGATTATTTTCATAGCCTTTTCAGATAATTGTGTCTATTCTTCTTTGATACTGCGCCAAAACTAGATAGGCCATATTCTCTTAAAGATTAGATGCAATGGGAAATTAATCCTTCATACTCAGTGACAATGAAATCCATTGGTCTCTTTTGCACTTTGAATGCTTCTTTTACTGATGCCTAAACTTTATTATTTTACTAATTGGCCATTTGGAAAATATTTGTTCATTGAGCGATGTATATTTCCTACTGTTGACACATTGTATTCTATAATATTAAAAATCACATATAATACAGCCACCAATCTCATCAAAGAAGGCCAAGCTCATAGTGACAGATTCAAATGTTTAAAAATTCTAATTTTTCCTTAAAATCACAAATTTTTTCATGGTCAACAAATATTATCAATTGTTTCTCTTGAAATGGCAGGCTTATCACATTTCTTTTCAATAAAATGTCTGCCAAGTACCCACGTGTGTACAACCATAGTTTGTGTGTCAATTGTTCTTTCAAGTAAAGTGGCATTACACACACACACACACACAAACACACTCACAAAGCAGCTCACTCAACTCAAAACTCAAGGAATCACGTGTGTTTTTTAGAAACAATCATACTTTGGTATGCATCAGAACTGCTTTAAGAATGCATCACATTTCATCAAATGGAATATTAAAAGCATCTACTCAGGCATTGAAAAAAAAATCGATAACTTTTAGTGCTTCATCAAGGACATTCTTAAGTGTAACCAGAACTTTAATTATTGTGAGGGCATGGCAGTGAATATACTGACTGCTAGTACATTTTGGTGCTATTGCCTTAATTCCTGCTAAAGTGTTGGCAGTTTTACCTACCATCAATGGAAATAGCATGGTGAAAAAGGCAATTAATATTTATGAAAACAGTTTTCGCTTCATGAATCCAAGAACTGGTCTCAGAGACCTCCATGGGTCTTCAGGCCATGCTATGAGAACCACTAGTCAACCTTGAATATATTATTTCAGTTCCCTCACATATGTGATACAATTGTTAACAATTTTAATATAGGTAACTCATTGGAATTACTGGGCAGGACTCAGAGAACTGCAGTATTTTCAGGCTTATTAAGTCATTAATTGCCCCAGTCAGGCCAATAAGTTCTTATGTACAAGTTTCCAGAGGAAAACATTCAACCTATAATAAATTATTTATTCATTTTGTTTTGATTTTCTCAAAAGAAAATGTATAGAACGCTAAATTTTGCCTTCCAGGCATTTGAAAACTTTTGAATACATTTATATAAAGCATATGATGATGCTGAATTATCTTTTTAAAAATTTTTAGGTAATTGGATACTCACATGCAGCTGTTAGAAATAATACAGAGAGAGATCTTGTGTACTCATTAACAAGTTTCCCTCAATGATAACATCTTGCAAAACTATAGCACAGTATCACAACCAGGATGTTGACATTGATGCCGTGAAGATACAGAACATTTCCATCACCTCGAAGATCCCTCCTGTTGCTTTTTTGTAGCCATACCCATTTCATCCTCCTTAATTCCTGGTGACCAATAATCTATTCATTTCCATAATTTTGTCATTTTAAGAATTTTATATAAATAGAAGCACACAACATGTAAATTTTTGCAATTAGCTTTTTTGCTTAGCTTAGTTTGCTGGAGATTCATCCAGGTAGTTACATACATCAGAATTTTTTTCCTTTTTATTACTGACTAATAATCTACAGTATGGATGTACCACAGTGTGTTTAATTAATCCATTGAAGGATACCTGGATTGCTTTCTGTTTGAGGCTATTAAGAAAAAAAAAGCTGCTATAAACATTAATGTACAGATTTTTAAACACAATTCTTTATGTCTCTGAGATAAATATCCAGCACTGCAATTGCTGTGTGATTTGGTAGGCACATATTTAGTTTTTAAGAAACTGCCAAACTATTTTTTTTTAATGGCTGTACTATTTTATATTCCTACTAGCAATACATAAATGATTTAGTTTTTCTGCTTTCTTTCCAGCATTTGGTGATGTTATGATTTTTTAATTTAATTCTTCTGATTGGTGTGCAATCATATCACATTGTGGTTTAATTTACAAGTATTAGATCATTGTTATAGTCCCATAGGTTTCTGAGGCTCAATTTACTTTTTCCAGTCGATTTTCCCTTTCTTGTTCAGATTGAATAATTTCTATTTTTTGTCTTATAGTTTACTAATTTTTCCTCCCTCCCCTCCATTCTGCTGTTGTACCCATCTACTGAACTTTTTATTCTCAATTGTTCTTCTCTCCATTTGTTTTTCCTTGATATCTTCCATTTCTTTACTAAGAATTTATTATTTTTTTATTTTTTTATTTTTCTGAAGCTTTCTATTTGTTTTAACCATGTTGATAAACTCTTGCTGCAGCATTTTTACCATGAGTTCTTCAAATCCATTGTAATGACCTCATTACTCCTGGGCAATGATGAAATCCGGATTCTTTGGTAGACCTCCTCTGAGATCACCCTCGAAGGGAAGAGAAGAGGGCACCTCACTACTTATGACCTCTATAGGTTAGAGCTGTAATTTCAAAAGTCACAATCCTGGATACCATAATCTCAAATGTTGAAATTCCAGAAGGTCAAAATCCCAAAAATATCATTCTAGAAAAAATGATATTACAAATTTTTAAAAGACACTTATTTATATTTTTAAAGGGGGTTTATTTGAGAAACATAAAAGCACAACAGAACACTTTACAGGCCACTTTACACAATCAAATAGGCAATAATAACATTTTTGTAAGCATAAACAGTCTCAAGGGTATAAGTTATGAGCAGACAAACTATATTCATAAAGATATAGGTCAAAAAGCAAATGTGTACATGCACATCACTGTGGTTGGCAGTTGTGTGTACTCAGCTTTATATTATAATAATTGCAGTCATCTGAAATAGTGTGACGGACAACCTAAGTCTTTTGATAAGATCAATCAAAAACTGTGATGGGTTACCACCACATATGGAGCTGCCCAAAGAGTACAGCTTTCAAGAAATGTTACCTTTCACAAATGCAGATGGACAAAAAGAACATCTCTTCATTCATTAAGGAAGTTTCAATATTTTAACATACACACACAGTGCACAAACACAAAATTAGCTTTGTGATAATGCACTTTTGTGGAGTTGAATTTGAAAAAAATGCATAAAATGTATTAAAACTCTCTTAAGGTCTTCACTGTACAATTTATACCTCCAGTATTGGACAGGATGCAAGGATGAAAGATATCATAACAAATTGGAAAAAAAAAGCTGACAATTTAAAATAATAGGAAAAACCTTAAAAAAATAAAACAGAAAAATTTTAACCTTCCCCCCCAAAAAAATTGACATGTGATAAAGTGTATTACAGGGACAGACAATGGGCAATTGTGGCAATTGCACAGAGGTAGTCTAAAAGAGCTGGCTGACTTTCACTATCATCAACTATATTTTGAAATCTTACATCACAATGAAGAGCTGTTTTTTGGGGGTTTTTTTGTTTGTTTGTTTGTTTCTCTTTCAGGGCATGGCTCTCCTCAGAGAATATATTCACATTCATATTCTAAATGGTGCTTCTCTTTTAGAAATTATTCCATGATTTGTTGTACACCAAGCATTCCCTTTTAAATGTTCCCATCTTCTGCGCTATGTTTCTATGTTGTTTTCAGCATATGAAAATTTATTTTGCACATACTCATATACAGACCAAAAATTTGCTGAAAACAGTACTGGTGATATAACAGTAATACCACTGCATGCTTTTTTATCTTGCCATGCACATAATTACTTTGCAATTAGTCACTTCACTGGCTTCTTCAGGCAAATGCGGCTTTAATTTATTAAAAGCTCCCAGAATTTCTTCAGATGGAAGGAAAGTCAATGCAAACAAATAAAGCATTTTTAAACTGAAGTTTTTGTTGTCACCCTATAGCATGGCCAATCCACTCATATGAATTTTCCCACAAATACATTGGGCTGAATGAGGAAAAAAAAAAAAAAAAAAAACTTTATTTGGTAACACACTGAAATTCACTTTTAGAAATGTTGATTCCACCTAATTCCAAATGTGTCATGGTTTGGGGATTCAAGTGAAATCTATTTTTTTTCTGTGAAGTCCACCAAATCTTCAAGTAAACAAATGAATACCTTTTCCAGTCATCAATACATACATGAGCAGATAAGTTCAAAAATTTTCAGATACAACAGGGGCATGAATTGTATGTAGTTAATTAAAACTGGAGTGATTTTTAAAGTGCCATCCATTAGCCAGAGTGAAACACAATCTAGTTTTTCTGTTAGGATTAGTGGTAAATGTAAGAAGTCTATATTTTTTGACAGTCAAATCCCTCACCAAGAATAGTTCACCATTTGATGTACTTTGTAACACATAGATAGAGGAACCTCTCTATCAGCAAGTGTCTGGTTCAAAAGTCACTGAGCTTATGGAAATCCTTTTATTCTCAGATGAAGGACATTTTTTTGAAGGTAAGCATGGTGATGTGTCGAAGGGGCAGAAGTCATACACAATTGAATAATTTGGCAAGGAAGATTCCTTGTATTCTTTGTCTGCATTTTCACTTCTGTGATCTTTAAAACACTAGAGACATTGAAGGCAGATCTTCCCCACCAAGTCTACTCAGATTCACACACTAATCTCAGAAAATATCCTCACAGACACACCGTAAATGATACTTTACCAGGTTTTTAGGTCTTCCTTAATCCAGTCATATTCACACTTAATATTAAGTGCACAAGTCCACCCCTTGTCAGCTTGACACCATACACAACTTCTTAAATTGTATTTAATTTCCAAATGAGACAATAACAAGGTAATAATTCTATTTAACACGATGCAACTATACTTGTGCATGAATTCCTTCCCCAAGATTCGGCTTTCAACATTAGGGGTTTTCATTTTTCAGGATTGTGATTTTTGAGATTTTAGTTATCAGGGATTTTAAACTTTAGAAATTTTGATCTTTTGGGATTCTGATCTCTCAGAATTTCAGCACTGGGGATTACAGCATTTGGGATTGTGCCTTTCAGAAATCTGATCAGAACCCAGTTGTTACTAATTCCAGGAGTCGGGGAGGGGTGCCCTATTGGGCCAGAAGGGATGAAAATCCCAGCTCCATACTTGGCCTTCTCTGAGACCACACCTATGGGATTATTAGGGGTTCCTCCTTACAGCCCTGCAAGACTGGATCCCTCCACAGACTTTGCTGGCTTCGGTAGAGGTGAGGCCTTAAGTGTTTTTGTTTTCGTTTTTGTTTCATGTGGGGTTTCTGTTTAAAAGCTTCCTGCCTTGCTAGGCTGCCTCCTTCCTATTTCTTTGGCACTAATAAAAGGCTTTGGGGGAGGCACTTTTTTTTTTTAATCTGCACTGGTTCATATTTCTAGGTTGCTGGCTTCTTTAGCTCCCTGTCTGTGATATATGATGAAAAATAAAACCCAGAGAACTCAACAACCATATCATATCTCAGGTCTCAAGGTCACTACTTTAGTGGGTCTAACTTCTTATCTTCATGGTTCAAAATCTTCTCTTTCCTTTACACACAATGCTGGGGAGTTTTAGTTAATACTTAGCAGGAAGGACAGGGAAAAGTAAGTCTGTTCTTTATCCCTAGAAAGGAAAATCCAAGGCATGAAATTTTATAACGATGGCATATGACATATGTAGATAAAATCACTTTTCTGTATTCTATCTGCTTTTTATATTCTTGTATTCAATTTACTCCATAAATAAGTACTCAACAGTTAAAAAGCATTGTATTGCTTTTACTGGCTATTACTTATCCTGAATACAAGCATACACTTTGTATTAACTTGAACTTTACATTGGGTAAATAACTTTCCCTGCAGGTATTACTTCCTCTATCTTCTGCAATATTTATGAATAGTAGCCTTTTCCTCCCCCTTTCACTTAAAAAATACTTAATTTCTCTCCTCCTCCCTGACGTGAATGGTTTCTGATGAACTTATTATGAAAAAGAATTAAGAGAGTTAAGATATAAAGGAAAACATGGTTATTGAATGCCCCTCCTCACTGGTTACAGCCTAAGTGGAATCCCTGATAATTAATTCAGGACTTTGAGTGCTTTTCTAAGGATTTAATTATGCCTCACAGATAAAGAAATAGAAAAAAAATTATGAATAAGGTAATACAATTTTATTGAACATTAAAAATGGAGCAGATCCAGAATCCTTTTCTTTGTAACTTAGAGTAGATGCAGACAGCTATATATATAGCTGGAGTAAACAGAAACAGAAATGGTATTTGAGAGTTACCTGACGAACTCTCTGGGAGTTAATATTTTAAGCCAGTAGGGACATATTTGAGCCACCAGTTCTTAAAACACTGAACCATGCTCTCTAGAAGCCATATCAGTATGTCAATCTAACATTGGTGGTTAATTTCTCATAATGAAACAACGTATCAAAGAAACATGAGGCAAATACCTCTTGAAAAAGAACAAGGAAGGAAAGTTTTCAAATTTGTTGCACTATCTGCAAACACTTGCAGATCAGAGCACTGGATGACAACACCAATTGTGATGGTTAATATTGAGTGTCAACCCGATTGGATTGAATGATGCAAAGTATTGTTCCTGGGTGTATCTGTGAGGGTGTCACCAGTGGAGGTTAACATTTGAGTCCGTTAACTGGGAGATGCAGAACCACCCTCAATCTAGGTGGGCACCATCTAATCAGCTGCCAACACAGCGAGGATGAAAGCAGGCAGAGGAACATGGAAAAACTACACTGGCTACGTTTTCTGGCCCCCATCTTTCTCCTGTGCTGGATACTTCTTGCCCTGGGACATCATACACTCCAACTTCTTCAGCTTTTGGACATTTGGACTTATACCATTTGTTTGCCAGGGGTTCTCAGGACTTTGGCCACAGACTAAAGGCTGCACTGCTAGCTTACCTATTTGTAAGGTTTTGGGACTCAGACTGACTTCCTTACTCCTCAGCTTGCAGCTGAGACTTCACCTTGTGATCCTGTGAGTCAATACTCCTTAATAAGTTCCACTTCATATATACATATACCCTATTAGTCCTGTCCCTCTAGAGAACCCTAATACAATTTCTCCTAATGAAATAATATATCAAAGAAACATGAGACAAATACCTCTTGAAATAGACCAAGAAAGGAAAACATTCAAGTATGGTGCACTATAGTGTACTATCTGCAAATGCTTGCAGATCAGAGCACTTGATGACAGCACCAGCAAGAAATGAAATGGAGAAGATATGCTCTAGAGGGAGAAAGGCCACAGGAGGTGCTGAAATGGAAATGATGAAGCACTGCTGTTTGGTTTCATAACTACACACATTGGTGTCACTTGGAACAAAGCCCTTATCTTCTTCGTTTTTCTGAGCACTATTTACTTTATCTGTTAAATAAAAAGCATGCCTGTAATTTTAAGATTACAGTACTATAATGTACCCTGTTAAAGCTACATGTCTGACTTCACAGTCTTACACCAGATCTGAATAATAAAAGCTAGATATGTTTCAGTAATAAGTGAGTGATTATTATTTGTGACAGGGAAAGAATGAGTAGGAAATTCCATCAAACTTGATTCCAGTTGAAACTTGATTATCACATTAATGCCTTGATCAAAGGCAATTCCACTCAAAATTGTCTCCATTTTATAAAATGTAAAATTAGACATTCTTTAAAAGGCAAAATCTAAGAAGAATTCAAAAAATGTCACTTCCTTGGTGAAATGTATACATTGAGGAGAATTAACAAATCTGCCTACTCTTCTCCAGGCCTCCACTAAAGCAACGAATCTGCAGTGCAAACCTGGTGCAAAAACGGCAACCAACAACTTTGACAAACAAAGAGCTTGCCGGTTCAGGGGAGGATAAATGCAGAAGAATCTCCACTTTTGTAAAACTCTATCTGGAGAAGCTACATTTCTATTTTAAGCAACTTCTATCCTACAATAGGACCACAAGAGGTTCTTTAAAGTTTCTGGACAAGAGTAAAGATAACAAAAGAATTCAACTATTGAATGACTGAAAAATTATAAATGAAGAAAAGGGAGCAGAACACAATTTTTCACAGCAACGTATTTCCAAATAAGGGTTTTACATTCAATCTTTAGTAATGTTTAGTTTGATTTTTGAGATCTTAAATTATGTTTCACACTGCCTTTACAAAAATACTTTCTTAATTTTCTATTAGAGTGGGAGGCAAAAAGTACAACTTCCAAGAAGTAGAAAAGGTAAGGTCTAGATATATAGTTCTACCACAGTCAGATCAGAAAAACTTCATCCTTATAATTACTAAGCTAGCAGTTGAGAAGTGCTTTCATACCCATGCATTAATATGCTCACAATAAAAACTAGAAATAAACATTTCATAGGTAAGAAAACAGCATTAGATTATTTGTTTTACTTGCTTATATTTAACAGCTAATAAGTAATAGAAAAATGATTCAAACCTAGGACCCAGTATTCATAGGAGACAAATGAGACCGGAGAAGAGAGAATGAGGCAAAGCAAAAAGCCATCTGATATCTTCTCTGGCTATTTATGCTCTTTCTATTCCATAATTCTGACCCTATTATCAGACTCTGTTGTGCAAGTTCAATTTTAGTGATAGATATCATTTTGGGGACTACTGACGTCTTGTTGTTTCCTTTTCTGCAGCTACATAGTGGAATTCCATCTGTTCATTGAATGACAGTTAGTTCTGTTTCTTGAGTTTAACATTTTAATCTGAGCATGAATGGATTATATTTGAGAGGTCCAGCATTTGTAGTTTTATCAAGTTTTACTTCAAGGTGGCATAGAGGAATAGGAAGAGAGAGAATGAGATTACTGAGATCACCAGTTAGGAGTTGGTGAAGGGGTGTGTATTCAGGGACTATGACCTCTAAGTATGACCTGCATCAAAAGCATTCTTAAATTTTTCTCTATCCTTTTAGTTCTCAGCATAGAAAAACATACTATGAGTAATAGCAGAGGAAGATAAGAGAATTTCAGGGCTGCACTATTTTAAAAGTTTACTTTTTAACTTCTTTTAAAAGTAAAGAGTATACTAAAAGTATTCAGAAGATCAAAGAACTTTCTCTTCCTTGAGCTACTACTTTTGTTCCAGTGTTTAAAGGTAGGCAAAAAGGGCATCTATCTTTCTGAGACAGATGTTAGTCTCAGTAATTGCTACCAGTTTGAACTCAAATGCCTGACAGGCACAGTGCTAAATTCCTCAAGTATTTTAGCATATATTATCATTTCCACAATCCTGTAAAATAGATCATCCATAATCACCATTTTATACATGAGGAGACTGGAACCAAAGAGGCTTAGCTCTTGCTATTGTCATTAAATTATTTAGCATGATTGTCTTAGTCCATTAAGGTTGCTGGGTGCCTTATAAACAACTAAAATATATTTCTCATAGTTCTGGAGGCTGAAAAGTATAAGATCAAAGCACTAGCCAATTCAACGTCTGATGAGGGTCCGATCCTGTTTCATAGATGACAGTCTTTTCACTATAAACTCATATGGGGGCAAAGGGGCAAGTGGTCTCTCTCAGTCCTCTTATTATAAGGGCTCTAATCTCAGTCATGAGGGGTTTGCCCACATGACCTAGCAAATCACATCCCAAAGGCTGTACCATCTAATACATCACAATCACTTTTACCATCAACCCAAGGCGATGATGATGTATTACACGGTGAGGCCTTGATGGTTAGGATAGCAACATACAAATTTGTGTCAGAAACAAATATTCAGCCTATAGCATAGTCTGAGCCATAGTTTGAGCCATATATTTAAGACTCCAAAGCCCTAGAGATAAACCTCTGCATTTAGTGTTTTCTTTGCAAAGAGGGTGGAAGGGATAAAAACATATAATAACATCAACAATACTTACAGTTTGTATAAGGTGAGTGTTAATTTTATGTCAAGCACTGTATCAAGCATTTTTTTAAAAATCTTCCCACAATTTTATGAGAGAATAATTATAATTTTGCCATTTTGATGATGAGGACATTGAGACAGAGAAAGTGAATAACTTTTCCAAATGGTGGGACATGAAGTCTAATAAAGATAGCTTAATTCTAAAAATTGTTCTCCTACCAATCAGGACTCAAAATGGATGATGGTTCAACAGGGGCATCTCAACAGGGTGCTGTTATGATGGTATTCTTGCAGAAAACTTTGTTCGTAATTGATAAGTTTCCACTTTCCAGTGCTGTTTAGATAAATCTTTTTCTCTGTGTAGATTATCAAAATTGTGACACCTTTGAGAACTAGTAATAATGAAAACTTTGATCATGTTAACTGAGACTATGTTATAGAAATTTAGTTAACACCCAAAATGGATGTTTTGTTATGTGATCTTCCCACTCCTGACATTTTTCTGAGTTGGTCTTGTTTTTAGAATTAGAAGTAAACTTTTACTTTTAAGGATCAGTGTTTTAGATAGGGCATAGAAAGTTTAAAATTGACTTGTCTGTTTGAAATTTTATGCAGCTCTCGTTCTAGGGTTAAAAATCTTAGGAATCATTTCTAATACTCCTTGTCAGGGATTTCTCCTCAATTAGATTCTTGGGAACGCTTTCCCTCTGCCCTCCTCCCCGATGTCTGGTCCCCTTCTGCTCCATCTTTCAATAATCAGATACCAAGCAATGACTCACTCTGCCCATATAGACTGACCTGGTACCCTGATAAACTTCTTCTCACTCATGTTATCTATAATTTCATTCATCTTTGCAGTAATTTTTCTGGGCAGAGATTTGGAGTCCCCCCAAATACAATGCTGTACATCAGGGAATTATTCTTAGTGTCCTTATTAAGAAGGATTCATTTATTACTCAATGGTTATGCTATTTCAGTCCAAATATAGAGAAAATGTTCTTTTTACACTAAAGTATGCTTATTATCAACAACCCAATAAGTTACCCAAATATAAGCTAGCTCTAGTTCTAGCTCCTACATTGATTCTCGTGTTTGCATAAATTTGTAACAGCTTTAAACAAAACAAAGATAATAAATAAAACAGTTTGCAAGAAAAGTAATTATTTAATTGGTTAGGCTTTTTTGTTGCTAAAGCACACTAGCTTACTAGTATCGTGATGCTACTCTAAGGAAGGTTGAATTTTTGGCTCTCTAAAATACGGTTTTAATGTAAAATACACAAGAACCTAAAGGTGGGATTCTGGCAACTTGCCTCATTTGTATTATTAATGTAATCATCTTTTATCTCTTTGATTGGTCATACGCATGATTATTTCAGTGTGAGCCAGCCAAGACAAGCAATCACTCTGAAAGTACTGGTGAAAAGTAACATCACATCTAGTAATGACAACTATGAAAATGCTTTCTATTTGCCAAAAATATGGAATGAAACCCTTAACTGGGATTAAGTATCACTAGCATATAGTGAAAAGTGAATGGGTATTGGTCCATCTAGATTCGACTAAAGTTCTATGAGCTAATTTCTTTATCTGTCAAGATGGGAATAATTAATTTACATTAAACTATGGTTGAGATAGTGAGTTACTATATATATATATAATATATACATAAATATACATATATTTATATGAAAGTTACCATATAGTATGTTTATATATACATAATATTATGTATAAATATACATATATATTTATATGAAAGACATCTGACACATTATAGATTATCTTGAATTAGTTCTCATTGGTCCTCTACTCAGCTCAAGCATTACATAACACATAGTTTAATGCTTATCAATTTTAAAGGCAGGGAAGGTCATTGCAATACCTAACTTTAAAATTAAACCATATTTTTTGAAATTATTTTAAGACTTTCCTCCTATCAGTTCCCAGTCTTATCCACTTTGATGTAAGCTGAGAGAGCAAGGACATTGAACAACTCAAACATAACCCCGAAGTGCTGCATTTTGTTTGGAAACCAACCTATCTTTCCAAAAGTCCTTGAATTTTACAAGCATAGTCATATATCTAATTGAAAGTCATTTGGAAAAATTCAATTTTATATTTAAAGAGAAGTCATTAAATGTAAGTATTAATGAGCCACCGATTTCACTTGTGATGCACTTATAGAAGCCCAACAAACTAGAAACTGAAAAAAAAAATCTCGCATTTGTTAAGGTGTCATCTGCATTAGTAATCTTTAAAGCACAAATTTAAAAGGGAAAAATCTAAATTTATTTCATCAAGCAATATTGAGCTTTTTGTTTGTTTGTTTGTTTTAATTATTCTATTTAAATTCAGTTCGAGAAGTGTCCTGAAGATACATTTATGATGGTGGAAAAACTACCCTGATTTATGGTGATTTATATGTATAGTCCATAAGCGAACACCTGGAAAACTAAGTTGGCTTTGATTGTAATTTGGGAAGAAAATTGATCTATCTTCAGGTTTTTTTTTTATCTTAAAATTGTGTACATCTGTGTAACTGTATTTTTTGGTTCCCAAAATGAAGAAATGAAAACAAGTTTTCTAAAGCTAGAGTAAAGGAAAATTATACAGGCATAATTTTAAGTTATTCTGTTATAAGAAGTTTCCATTTCATTTCCTTTGGCATGTTATCTAACTGATTTTCTAATAGACATAATAACTCCTTTAGCACTATTACTATATATAGTGGCAGTTTATTTTGGCCTCTGATATCTTTCTTTCTCCTTCAAATCTCAGCACCCATGTCTCCCAACTCGAATGCTGTCACTGAAAAATGCACTTCTAGCCACTGCAGAGACTCCTTTATTTGCTATTGTGGTTAATCCCTAAACAAGAATGAAAATACTTGTTATTTCCAGATACTTATTGTTATTCTCTCCAAATCCGTGTACTCTTCCTTCTGTCATATCATTGTTTTCCAGTTCACTCACTTGTTTTTGTTATTTTTATTGTCCATAATGATGAATCTATTCATAGTTCTGCTGCTCTCTTACAAAGACTCCCTGATAAAGAGAAATATTCAGCATGTTTGTTAGCCACTGAGTATTTGAGGAAAAAAAAATACTGAAAGTTATATTTTTAAAGGAAATAGTAGAACAAGGATACTTTCTCTCTTTTGGCTTCATGGATAGGTCTGGAGAGAAAATTATCTAATCTATTCAAATAGCACTGATTCTATGAACAAATTTCTCATAGTTGATAAGAGAAAAAGAAATAGGATGCAGGAGTACAATTCTGTTTTGGGAATGATTTTAATGGCACAATATTTTTTCTATATCAGGAGGTAATATAAACCTAAGATCCTGATAAATATTACTCTGCAGCACAGGCAGATAATTTTTTTTAAAAAAGGATACATACACATATATTTAATATATACCCTGACATATCTATTCTGTCAGCTGACATGAACAAGAAGCAATGAGCCCAGTAGTAATGACAACACCTAGCACCTAGTTCATAGTTTCTAATACCATTCTTCAACAAAAGGAACCAAAGATTTTTAGAGAAATGGCTGATACCAGGGCTGGGATAATTAATGCGCAAAAAGAACCTGGAATATGTAGTAGTTCAGAAAGTAAAGAAGTGCTTTAAAAAGAACCTCCAAGATAATGAAAATATCTTTATAGTGATGATAGTAAAGAACTATTACTTGCATCTCCTTAAAATCTCTTCTATCTTCATATAATATACCTACACTATGACTACAGTAGTGAATACATGATTTATGTCATGTCAATTGTTTATTTCATTGGATCAATTGTGACTCTTATGTTTGCATGAGCTAGAAAGCCCTTTTCAAACTATCTTCAGTAAAAATTGGAATTTTTAAGATTACATAAATTAAGAAAAAACTCATCTCTGTTCTATTGAATCCAAAACTTAATCATAAGATGTCTAATAACCCTGATTTTAGCAAGATCTTTCTCTCTCTCACCTCTTTTTCAATGTCTAACTTAAAGAATCCTTGTCTTTGTCCATTTTATGTTACTGTAACAGAATACCACAGACTGAATACTATATAAAAACAGAAATTTATTTCTCACAATTCTGGAGGCTAGCAAGTCCCAGATCAAGTGAAGGTGCCATCCTCTTATGTGGACTTTCTTACTATGATCTCACATGGTGGCTGGTGGAAGGCAAGAGAGAATAAATACAACCACCATACCAGAGGCTGCAGTCATCACCCAATGCCCTGCTTATTAGAAAGCATGACACTCTTGCCTGTGGCTCTAAAGAAGTGGCTCAGAGATTTTTCCAGGTGGGAGAGGTAGAATAGGGAGTTCTGAAGTTATCCCCAAAGGAACTGACTTTGTTTGAAACACAGTATGAGGAATTTCAAAGTTAAGATCAGTCTTTTAAAGCAAGTGATATTTTGGTGGTAAGCAATTATAACAGTTTGGTGGCACCATTAGACCAATAAGCCAAACCACAGGGTATCTATTTGACTGGAGAAAACCAGGGAAAGAGAAAGCTAGGAAGAATCCTTCTGGAGCCAGAACAACAACAACAAAAATGGCCTCAAAACTACCTCTGAAAAAGGACTTAAATTTAAGTTGGAATGTGGAGCAATTTATTGTCCTGAGATTCAGACGAAAAAACTGGTCAACCTTAATATCATGGCATGATACAGACAGAGGCAGACAACTCACAAGATCAGAAAAAAAGACAAAGAAAGCACTGTTAAAATCATTGTGATTTTAGTGTGTCTATATGGATGCTCAAGGCTGTTTCGTCTATGGGGTGGCATCAGAAATAAAGAAATATGACCCCCATATGGTAAAAAAAGAAAACGACAGAAACTGCCCACATAAATGTCAAATACTAGATTTAACACAGAAAGACATCAAACAAAGTCTTATATGTATGTTCAAATAACTCTGTATATAGAAATAAAAGAGGAAATAATGGCAATATCTCATTAATAGAGATTATTAATAAACAGACATTTATTGGTAAAAAAACTAAATATTAGAGTTGAAAAGTGCTATAACTGAAATGAAAAATTTACAAGGAGTGCTCAACCTTAGATATAAACTGATAGAAGAAAGTGTGATAAAACCTGAAGATAAACCAGTAGACATTTCACTGTCTAAAGAATAGAGAAATAATAAGAAGAATAATTAATGCACCCTAGAGAAATGGGGAAAATTATTAAAGCAACAGCATAGACATAACAGAAATACAGGAAAGACGAGGGGAACAGGAAAAAAGCAAAGATATACATTTTCTGAAATAATGGTTAAAATGTGTAAACTCTTATTAGAAACATCAATTTACACATCCAAGATGCTCAACACAATCCATGTTAAATAAACACAAAGACATCTATATCCAAACACATCATCATAAAAATGCTAAAAGACAAAGACAAAATCTTGAAAGCAGCAAGTGAAAAGGATTCATCACATAAAAAGAAACAAAACAATTAACAGTTGACTTCTCATCAAACACAATTCATGTCAGAAGGCAGTGGGATAACATATTTGAAGTGCTGAAAAAGTAAAGTCGACTAAGAATGTTATTTTTAACAAAATTATCTTTCTCAAAATTAAAGGTATAATAAAAATTTCTCTAGATAAACATAAATGGAGAGAACCTGTTGTTAGCAGAATCACCTTATAAGAAAGACTAAAAGAAGGGCAAGCTGAAAACAAGTGATTCCAGATAGTAACTCAAATCCATATTAAACAAACAAAGACAGCTGGTAAGGGCTATTATATGATTTATAAATGACAACAAAAATACATACTTATCTACTTTCTTCTCTCACTTATTTAAAAAGCAATTATATAAAAGGAAGTGTACAAAATAGAATTTTGAGGTCTATAATGTATGGAAACGTAATATATTTATAACAGGGAAAGAACCTATGTGAGAACAAAGCTGAGTAATAACTTTTTACTTGATCTCCTATTTTTATTCATAATTGTAACAATATATTGCTGGATTTGCAACATATATTGACATAACATCAATTACAACAGGGTGGTAAGAGAGAAAATAGCTAGATAGGAACCAAATTTTCGCTTCTCACTAGAATTAAGTTAGTAAACATGTGAAATACATTTTGATAAACTAAGCTGCGTATGATGGGCCTAGAGCAACAACTAAGGAAATAATAGAAATGACGCAGAATATACATTCTTCTCAAATATACATAGAGAGGCTTACAGTCACTGTGACAGAAAGACATCAGTAAGCTACAGACATTTTCCCATGCAGGGAAAAATGCAGGATGTCATTTTTAATCAGAGCACATACAAAGTCAGCTATACTTTGGTGACCTGGCCACATGGCCATGCAAGCATTTAAGTCTTGGGCCAGAGATTGGAGTGCCTGCTCTGGTGTGGGTAGAGGCCTCCATAGCCAGAAGTGGGGAAAATGCCTCAGCAGCAGGTGCTAGAATTGTGCCCTCTGCCATCAAGAGCCTGGGCAGAAGGAGAGCTGCTATAGCTGCAGTTTCTCCTGGGCAGCAAAATTGCAGCCAGGGCCAGCCAGGTGACCTGGAACTGTCTGTGTGTGCCATTTCTGAGTGCCCTAACTAGTTCCCCTGTGACTGTAGTGCAGCAGGGCTCTCTCCACTCCACCCTAGGTGGAAATACAGGCATTTAGAGCACCTGCTTGCTTGGATCAATAGCCTGAGACACCCCAGTCTTCATGGACATAGATTATAGTGCAGTGGGGCCCTCTCTGCTCCATACCCACACAGATCTCCAAGCATTCAGAATGCTCATTCACCTGGTTCAGCAGCCTGAGTTTCTCTACCCCTCCTGGGCATAGATTATAATGTAGTGAAGCTTTCTCTGCTCCATACTCAGGAATTTGGAACATCTATTCACCTGGATGAGCAGGCTGAGACGCCACACCCTTCCTGTGGAGAGATCCTCATGCAGGGAGGACCTCTTTGCTTTACTCCCAGATAGATATCCAGGCATTTAGAGCACTCCCTTTTCTGGTTTGCCAGCCTGAACTGCCATCCCCTTCCTAGACATAGATTGTGGTGCAATGAGGCCACCTCCATTTTATGCCCACGCAGATCTCCAAGAATTCAGAGGACCAGCTCATCTGGATGAGTAGCCTGAGCTGTCCCAACCCTCCTGTACAGAGATCTTAGTTCAGGAGGACCCTCTCCACTCCACACCCAGTTAGGCCTCCAAGCATCTGGAACACTCAGTCTCCTGGATTAGGAGTTAAGATCATCCCCACCATCTCCATGCAGAAAACTTAGGGAAGAGAAAGTTTGCCAGCTTCAGGCCTGGGCATACCTCTGGGAACTTGGTGGTCACGCGCTGGATTCTCCTTCAGTGCTGATGGTTGTGCCTGCCATTGGAGGACCTATAAGTGGGCCTATTTAGGCCAGCCCAACCCATCTTGGTCTCTGTGTTTCCAGGGATGGGCAGAGAATGCAGACCACTGTGCAGTCCATAAATCAGAACATTGCCTAAGGCAAGAGAGAGCTTCACTAAGTAAATAAGGATCAAATATATACCCAGTTGGATTGGCCACAGCTTGTTCTTACCTATAAGCACAATCTACTGGCTTATAGTTTGAACTGTACAGCCAAATATGAAACCTGCCAACAGAAGTGCATTGGGCTATAAAGCCCAAGCCAAAGGACCATACCCAGCATTCTCTACAGTCACATACCCTAAGGAGTGGATGAAAGGAAAAGGAAAAGAAAAAAATATTATAGGGAAAGAAAGCAAAATAAAACATCCTACCTGAACAAAAATTGTTACAGAAATTGGAAGTGCCAGTGTCTCCAGATGAGAGGGAACCAACACAAGAATTCTGGCACCATGAAACATCTGAATGTAATGACATCATCAAAGGATCTGACTAGCTCTCCAGCAATGGTCCCTAACCAAAATAGAGACTCAGAAATGACAGATAAAGAACTCAAAGCACGGACTGCAAGAAAGCTCAATGAAATCCAAGACAAAGTTGAAAATCAACACAAAAAATATTTCAAAAGCAATCAGGGAAATGAAGGAAGGAAAAAACACCTTTTAAAAATTAATCAGAGCTTCTGGAATTGAAAAACTCACTTAAGAAATTTCAAAATACAATTGAAAGCTTTATCAACAAACTAGACAAAGCAGAAGAAAGAATTTTAGAGCTTCAAAGCAGTCTTTTGATCTAACTTAGCCTGACAAAAAAATAAAAAAATACACAACAAAGATTTCAAAAAATATGTAATTACACAGAGGGATAAAACCTATAAATGTTTGGCATTCCTGAGAGAGAAGGAAAAAAAGTAAACAACTTGGAAAACATATTTGAGGAAAAAATTTAAGAAAACTGCCTTAATCTTGCTAGAAAGGTAGAGATCCAGCTACAAGATATCCAGAGAACAACTGTGAAATACTATACAAAATGAACATCACAAAGGCATATAGTAATCAGTCTATCCAAAGTCAATGCTAAAGAAAAAATCTTAAAGGCAGATAGAGAAAATGGTTAGGGCACATACAGCTCCATCGGGCTAACAGCAGATCTCTCAGCAGAAATTTCACAAGGCAGGAGAGATTGGGGGCCTATTTCAACATTCTTTAAGAAAAAAATCAGCCACAAATTTAATATTCTGCCAAGCTATACTTCATAAGCAAAGAAGAAATAAAATATTTTATAGACAAGCGAACACTAAGGGAATTTGTTACTACAAGACCAGCTTTACAAGAGATCCTTAAGAGAGTTCTAAACATGGAAATGAAAGAATAATACCTATTACCACAAAAACACACTTAAGTACATTGCCCATAAACCCTATAAAGCAACCACACAATAGAAAGTACCAAGCAACCAGCTAATGATATCGTGATAGGATCAAAACCTCACAATCGTGATAGGATCAAAACCTTACATCAATAGTAACTTTGAATGTAAATAATTTAAATTCCACTTTCAAAGGCATACAGTGGCAAGTTGAATTAAAAAAAAAAATTATCTGTCTGCTGTCTTCCAAAGACCTATTTTACATGTGATGACACCAAGGAAAAAAGAAAAATTACTAAAATTAATCACAATTAATTAAAATTAATTTTAAAAGCAGATATTACTAACATTAAAGAAATAAAAAACATTATGAGAGAATATTATAAAGAAATATATGCCAAAAAATTAGATAACCTAGATAAAATCGACACAAACATCTAAAGGTGAATCAAGAAATATCTGAAAATGTGAATGGAACTACAACAAATGAAGAGATTGAATTAGCAATTGAATATCTACCCACAAAAACTTCTTAGACCCATATGTCTTCCCCAGTAATTTATACCAAACATTTTTTAAAAATTACTACTAGTTCCTCACTTATTCTTACTTAAAAAAAAAAGAAGAGATAGGAACACTTTCCAACACATTTTAAAAAGTTGTTATTGCCCCAATATTAAAGGAGAAAAATAATACACACACACACACTCATAAATGCATATAAACTCCAGAACAATATCTTTTCTGAAAATAGACATAAAAATATTCAATAATGTCTTGCAAACTGAATTCTACAACTTATATAAAGAAATCTAAAGCATGACCAAATATGATCAATCTTAGGAATGCAAGGTTGGTTTAAAATCTAAAAATATATGATTGTAATATATATCAATAACATAAAGAACTAAATACACAGAATCCTCTCAGTAGACACAAAAATCATTTGATAAATTCAATTTTTTCATGGTAAAAAAACATTTGAATAAGGCATAGAAAAAAACTTCTTAACCCGATAAAGGACATCTATGAATAAAAAATAGAGCTAATATAATTCTTAACAACAAAAGAAAGAATATATCTCCCCTTAGATCAGGAAAAAGACAAATATCTTCCTACTATTTAATGTTGTCCTGGAGATTTAAGCCTGGAAAATTAGCATCAAATAAAATATAAAATATCTATATTGAAAATTAATAACATTCTTAATTGCAGAGTAATACATTTAAAAATCTGTTAAAACTAAAAACAAATTCAACAAGTTTTTAGGATACAAGATTAATCTACAAAATTTTTTATTACTTACATTGCACAATCCAAAAATGAAATGGAAAAATATTTACAATAGAATAAAAAATGACAGATTAAGGCCAAATGTGGTGGCTCATGCCTGTAATCCCAGCACTTTGGGAGGCCAAAGCAGGTGGATCCCTTGAGATCAGAAGTTTGAGACTAGCCTGGACAAAATGATGAAACCCTGTCTCTACTAAAAATAAAAAAAATCAAAAAAAATTATCCAGGTGTGGTGGCACACACCTGTAGTCCCAGCTATTTGGGAGGCTGAGGCAGGAGAATCACTTGAACCTAGGAGGTGGAGGTTGCAGTGAGCCGAGATTGTGCCATTGCACTCCTGCCTGGACAACAAGAGTGAAACTCATTCTCAAAAAAAAAAAAAAAAAATGATAGATTTAGAAATAAATTTCAGAGAAGAAGTATAAAACAGAAACTGAAAATTGTAAAATATTTTTGAAATAAATTAAAGAAGACCCAAGTAAATGGAAAAACACCCTATGTACATGGATCATGGATTGGAAGTTTTAATATTGTTCAGATGGCAATAGTCCCCAAATTGGTCTACAGATTAAATACAATCTCTATCAAAAGCTAATTTGGCTTTTTTTCAAAAAATTGACTTGTGGATCCTCAAATTTATATGGAAATTAAAGGGATCCAAACAATAGCCAAAATATCTTTAAAAACTTTTTGTCATAAAGATAGAAATATAGATAAATGTAATAGAACTGAGAGTCTAAAAATAAATCCTCACATTTACAGTCAATTGATTTTCAATAAAGATGCTAAGATATTCTAATGAAGAAAAAATAATCTTTTCAAGAAATGATAATGGGACAACTAAATAGCCACATGCAAAAGAATAAATTGGGATCCCTATATCATACTATATGCAAAAATGAATTCAAAGTGGATAAAAGTTGGCCAGTCATCGTGGCTCATGCCTGTAATCCCAGCACTTTGGGAGGCCAAGCGGGGGCGGATCACTTGAGTCCAGGAGTTAAAGACCAGCCTGGTAAACATGGTGAGACCCTTTCTCTACTAAAAATACAAAAATTACCCAGGCACGGTGGTGCAAAGTATAATCCCAGCTATTCAGGAGGCTGAGGCATGAGAATCACTTAAATCCAAGCAGCAGAGGTTGCAGTGAGCTGAGAGCACACCACTGCACTCCAGCCTGGGGAAGAAAAATCGGTACATTTGTAACAAAAAAAAATGTTTCAATGAAAAACATGAAGAAAGTGAAAAGACAACTCACAGAACGGGTAAAAATATTTGAAAATCTATTTGATAAAGGATACTTAAATATTGAATATGTAAATAATTTCACAACTCAAAAATAAGGTCAAATTAACCAATGTATAAATGTGAAAAGATTTCAATAGTAGTAATTTCTCAAAGAAGATATACAAATGGCTGGGAGGCCCATGTAAAAATGTTCAGCATACTAGCTATTAGGGAAATGCAAATAAAATCACAATGAGATATCACTTTCTACCAACTAGTATGGCTAAAATAAAAAAGACATAATAATGAGTATCAATTGATAAACTGCTGAGCAGTTTACAAATGATGATGTGAAGAAATTTTTGTGCTCATCCACCGCTTGTGGTAATGTAAAATTGCACAACTTCTTTGGCAAACAGTATGGTAGTTCATCAAAAGATTAATAGAGTTACCATATGATCTACCAATTCTACTTTTAAATGTATACCAAGAGAAATAAAAGCATGTGCCCACATAAAGACTCCTACATGAATATTTATAGCAATATTAGTCATAATAACCAAAAAGTGGAAACTGCCTGAATTTCCATCAAATGATCAATGGAAAAATAAAATAAGGTTTATCTATATAACTGAATATTATTCAGCAATAAAAAGACATAAATTATTGTTATGTGCTACAATTTGTATAAATCTTAAAACCATTTTGCCACATATTATATGATTCCATTTATATGAAATATGTAAATTTAGGGAGATAGAAAAATATTAAGTAATTGCTTTGGGGCCATGGAGGTTTTAGAGGTTAATGGGGAGTGGCTGCTAATGGATGCAGTGTTTCTTTCTGGATTGGTAAAAATGCCCTAAAATTAATTTTGGGATTAGTTTCAAAACTCTGTGAATATAATACAAAATAGTGAATTGTTACTTTAAATGGGTGGATTGTATGGTATGTAAATTATATCTCAGTAAAGCAGTTTCAGAAACTTAAACTGCTGAAAAGAAATAATTTCTAACAATTACTGAATATTCATTATGTGCCAGGCATTTATTTACTGCTCTGATTCATATATATATGTGTGTGTGTATGTATATATATGAATGAATCAGGGCACTGAGTTCCTGACATACAAATATTAATGTATAACCCCCACGTACACACATGCAAACACCTACACACAAAACTAGTATATCAAGAATCTTCCAAAAGTGCATGGAAAATGCATGAAAAACTTATGCATGGCTTTTAAATTTTTGCACCAAAATAAACTGATACTACTTTTTATACCATGTCTGAACAGGATCTAGTTGGAGGCACTAAGAAGAATGTCAGTTTGAAAAGCACCCCTATCAGAGCAACATAAATTCTGCTAAAATTGAAGCAAGAATAAACATAAAATTTATGGTGAAGCTTGGGTGGAAGAATGGTGAGATCACTGTTTCTTTGCAAATGTTTATGGTGGCAATGCACCAAATAAATCAGCAGTTTGCAATACATAACTCCTTTTAAGAAGGGATGAGATGAAGTTGAAGATGAAGCCCATAGTGGCAGACCACCTACATCAATTTGCAAAGAAAAAATTAGTTTTAAAGTTGAGCAAACTTTCCTCTTGATGAATGCCAAAACCATTGCTCCCAGATTGGCAGATAAAATCAGAGTTTCCAATGGAAATGTTAAACAAATGAGATTTCAATGGAAATTTTAAATAAGATCCTGAAGGACTTCTTCAAAGAATTGTAACAGGAGATGAAACACAGCTTTTCCAGTATGATCCTGAAGGCAAAGCACAATCAAAGCAATGAGTACCAAAAGATAGAAGTGGTCCATTCAGAGCAAAAACATGTGGGTCCAGAGCTAAGGTTATGGCAGCAGTTTCTTGGGATGCTCAGAGCATTCTGCTTGTTGACTTTTTAGAGGGCTAAAGAAAAATAACATCTGCTTATTATGAGACTATTTAGACAAGGTTAGCCAAAGCATTAGGAGAAAAATGCCCAGAAAAGCTTCACCACAGAGTCTTTCCCCACCATGACAATGCTTATGCTAATTCCTCTCATTAAAAAACACAATTTTGTGAAAGTTTCAATGGGAATTCATTAAGTGTCTAACTTGCAGTCCTATTTTGACTCTTCCTGACTTCTTCTGATTTCCTAATCTTAAAAAGACATTTAAAGAGCACACATTTTTCTTAATAATGTAATAAAGGCTACATTAACATAGTTAAGTTCCCAGGACCCTCAATTCTTTAGGGATGGACTAAATGTCTCACATCATTGCTTAGAAAGTGTCTTGAACTTGAGGGAGATTATGTTGAGAAATGAAGTTTATATTTTTATTTTTGTGTTTTAACTCCATTTCTCCACAAACTTATGAAGTCCCATCAAATATGTGTATATACACATGTATGTATATGTGCCTACGTATATATATATCATGAACACTATAAGAAGGCTGAATATTATTATCTCCATTTTATAGATGAACCACAATGAAGTTAAGTGACTTTCTTAGGTTTCACAGCCTTCAAGTAATGGTGGCAAAGGGCAGGCAAAAGGAGGTGAACTCAAATGCTCTGGATCCTGACCCACCTTCTGAACACTACACCACCCCTGGTATAAGAAGTAGAACTGAGGAAGGAGCCCAGTCACATTGGTCTCCTGTATGCTTTTCCACATCACAGCAGTTGTACCACTGAACAGAATGTTATTTTGATGTATTTCAAGAAAGCTTTCTAATGCTGATATAAAATTCTGCTAAAAATGGTTTACTTATGTTTTACTTATTTGGTACATGGATGTTTACTCTCTCCTCACCAATCAAAATTAAATTTCAAAGTATATTTTACACATATAAGTCTGTGGCTTTAAGCTTATCTACTTTTTTCCAACTTTTATTTGAGGTTAAACAGGTACATGTGCAGGGTTGTTACCTGGGCTAATTGCATGTCACAGGGGTTTGGTATAGAGATAATTTTGTTACCCAGGTAATTAGCATAATTCCTGATAAATACTTTTTCAATCTTCATCCTTCTCCCACCCTCCGCCCTCATGTAGGCCCCAATGTCTACTGTTCCCTTCTTTGTGTCTTTGAGTACTCAATGTTTAGCTTCCACTTATAAGTGAGAACATGCAGTATTTGGCTATCTGTTCCTACTTTAATTTGCTAAAGATAATGGCCTCCAGTTCCATTGAGATTGCTGCAGAGGATATTCAAAGGATGTAATTTTGTTCTTTTTATGGCTACATAGTATTTTACGGTATATGTATATCACATTTTCTTTAGTCCACCGCTGATGGGCATCTAGGTTGATTCCATGTCTTTGCTATTGTGAACAGTGTTGCAATGAACATATGCATGCATCTTTATGATTAAACTATTTGTATTTTGGGGGGATATACCCAATAATGGAGTTGCTGGGTTGAATGACAGTTTTAAGTTCTTTGAGAAATCTCCAGACTGCTTTCCATAATGGCTGAACTAACTTACATTCCTACCAGCAGTATATTTAGCATTCCCTTTTCTCCACAACCTGATTAGCATCTGTTTTTTGTGGGGGTTTTTTGTTTGTTTGTTTGTTTTTTGAAGCTTTTTAATAATAGCCATTTTGACTGGAGTGAGATGGTATTTTCCTGTGGTTTTCCTTGCATTTCCCTATTGATTAATGATTTTGAGCATTTTTTCATATGCTTCTTGGCCACATGTATGTCTTTTTTTGAGAACCATTTTTAATGGTTTTTGGTTTTTGCCTTCTGATATAAGTTCCTTATACATTCTGGATATTAGATCTTTGTCAGATGCATAGTTTGAAAATATTTTCTCTCATTGTGCAGGTTGTTTGTTTACTGTATTGATAGCTTTGTTGTGCAGAAACTCTTTGTTTAAAAATATTCCATTTGTGAATTTTTGTTTTTGTTGCAATTGTTTTTGAAGTCTTCATCATGAAATATCTGCCAGAGCTGATGTCCAGAATAGTATTTCCTAGACTTTCTTCTGGACTTTTTATAGTTTTAGGTTTTACATTTAGGTCTTTCATCCATATTGAGTTAGTTTTTATATACAGTGAAATGTAGGGGTCCAGTTTTAATCTTCTGCATATGGCTAGCCAGTTATCACAGCACTATTGATTGAATAGAGAGTTATTTCCCTATTGCTTGCTACTACCAGCTTTGTTGAAGAACAGGTGTTTGTAGGTATGCTGCTTTATTTCTGGGTTCTCTATTGTGTTCCATTGGTCTACATGTCTATTTTTTTTTTTACTAGTTGTGTGCTGTTTTAGTTACCGTAGCCTTATAGTACAGTTTGAAGTAAGGTGGTGTAATGCCTCTAGCCTTGTTCTTTATGGACATAGATTATAGTGCTCATGTGTCTTTAAAGCAGGATTGCTTTGGCTATTTGGGCTTTTTGTTGGTTTCAAATGATTGTAGAACAATATTTTTCTAATTCTAATTCCAATAATAATTATTAATTAATTAATAATGATTAATTCTAAAAACATCATTAGTAGTTTTATAGGAATAGCATTGATTCTGTAAATTGCTTTGGGCAGTATGGCCATTTTAACAATATTGATTCTTCCTATACATGAGCGTGGAGTGTTCTATTTGTATCGTGTCTGATTTTGCTCAGCAGTGCTTTGTAATTTCATTGTAGAGATCTTTCACCTCCCTGTTTAGCTATATTTCTAAATATTTTATTTTTTGTGTGCTTATTGTAAGTGGGATTGCATTCTTGATTTGACTCTCAGATTTGATGTTATTAGTGTATAAAAATGCTGTTGGGTTTTGATTGATACATTGATTTTGTATCTGCAACTTTGCTAAAGTTATTTATAAGACCTAGGACCTTTGGGCAGAGATGATGGCATTTTTTAGGTATAGAATTGCATTATCTGTGAAGAGAGATATTTTGACTTCCTCTCTTCCTATTTGAATGGCTTTTATTTCTTTCTCTTGCCTGATTATTCTGGCTAGGACTTCCACGATTATGTTAAATAGGAGTGATGAGTGGACATTTTGTCTTCTTTCTGTTCTCACAGGGAATGCCTCCAGCTTTTGCCCATTCGGTATGATGTTGGTATGGTTTTGTCATAGGTGGCTCTTATTATTTTGAACTAGGTTCCTTCAATGCCTGGTTTGTTGAGGGTTTATAACCTGAAGGAATACTGAATTCGATTGACAGCCTTTCTGTGCTATTCAGATGATCATATGGTTTCTGTTTTTAGTTCTGTTTATGTGATGAATCACACTTATTGATTTGCATAGGTCAAACCAACCTTGAATCCCAGCAATAAAGCTTACTTAATAGTGGTGGATTAGCTTTTTGTTATGCTGCTGCATTCAGTTTGCAGTGTTTTGTTAGGGATTTTTGCATCTATGCTTATTAGGGATATTTGGCCTGAAGTTTTCTTTTTTTGTTGTGTTTCTGCCAGATTTGGGTATCAAAATGATGCTGGCCTCACAAAATAAGTTGGGGGGAGTCCTTCCTCCTTAATTTTTCAGAATTGTTTAGTAGGATAGGTACCAGCGCTGTCAGAATTTGGCTGTGAATCTGTCTCATTCAGGGCATTTTTGGTTGGTAGGATTTTTATTACTGATTCAATTTTGAATCTCATTATTGTCATATTCATGGATTTGGTTTCTTCCCAGTTCAATCTTCAGAGGTTGTGCATCCATTTTTTCTAGGTTTTCTAGTTTTTGTGCATAGAGTTGTTTGTAATAGTCTCTGAGGGCATGTTTGTATTTCTCTGGGGTTGGTGGTAATATCCCCTTTGCCATTTCTTATTTCTGATTGTGTTTATTTGGATCTTTCCTCTTTTTTTTATTAGTCTAGTTAGTGGTCTATCAATCTTATTTATTCTTTCAAAAAACAAACTTTCGGTTTTCTTGATCTTTTGTATGATTTTCTCATCTCTGTGTAATTCAGTTCAGCTCTGATTTTGGTTGTTTCTTTTCTTCTGCTAGATGTGAGGTTGGTTTGCTCTGTTTTTTTTTGTTTTTGTTTTTGTTTTTTGTTTGTTTGTTTGTTTTCCAGTTCCTCTAGGTGTAATGTTAGGTTATTAATTTGAGACTGTTTTCTAACTTTTTGATATGAGTGCTTAGCACTATAAAATTTCCCCTCACACAGCTTTACTGTGTTCCAGTGATTCTTGTATGTTGTATCGTTGTTTTCATTACTTTCAAAGGATTTCTTGAATTTTCACTTAATTTCTTTCTTTGTCAACAAGTCATTCAAGAGAAGATTGTTTAATTTTTATTTAATTCTATGGTTTTGAGAGATCATGGTATTGATGTCTATTTTTATTATACTGTGGTCCAAGAGTGTGGTTGGTATGATTTCAGTATTTTTTTTTTTCAATTTGTTGAGAATTGCCTTATGGCTGAGTGTGTGGTCAATTTTAGAGTATGTACCATGTGCAGATGAGAAAAATGTATATTCTGTTATTTTGGGGTGAAGTGTTCTGTTAATGTCTGTTAGGGCCATTTGGTCAAGTGCTGGGTTTAGGTCCAGAATACCTTCATTAGTATTCTGCTTCAATGATTTGTCCAATACTGTCAGTGAGTTATTGAAGTATCCCACTATTATTGTGTGATTATCAAAGTCTCTTTGTTAAGTCTCTAAGAACTAGTTTTATGAATCTGGGTACTCTAGTATTAGGTGCCTATATACTTAAGTTAAGGATAGTTAAGACTTCTTTGAATTGAACCCTTTATAATTATGTAATGTCCTTTTTGTTGTTTCTTATTATTATTATTATTATACTTTAAGTTCTATGGTACATGTGCACAATGTGTGCAGCTTTGTTACATATGTATACATGTGCCATGTTGGTGTGCTGCACCCATTAATTAGTCATTTACACTAGGTATATCTCCTAATGCTATCCCTCCCCACTCCCCCAACCCCACGACAAGCCCCGGTGTGTGATGTTCCCCACCCTGTGTCCAAGTGTTCTCATTGTTCAGTTCCCATGTATGAGTGAGAACATGCGGTGTTTGGTTTTCTATCCTTGTGATAGCTTGCTCAGAATGATGGATTCCAGCTTCAGCCATGTCCCTACAAAGGACATGAACTCATCCTTTTTTATGTCTGCATAGTATTCCATGGTATATATGTGCCACATTTTCTTAATCCAGGCTATTATCGATGGACATTTGGGTTGGTTCCAAGTCTTTGCTATTGTGATTAGTGCTGCAGTAAACATACATATGCATGTGTCTTTATAGCATAATGATTTATAATCCTTTGGGTATATACCCAGTAATGGGATGGCTGGGTCAAATGGTATTTCTACTTCTAGATACTTAAGGAATCGCCACACTGTCTTCCACAATGGTTGAATTAGTTTACAGTCCCACCAACAGTATAAAAGCGTTCCTATTTCTCCCCATCCTCTCCAGCACCTATTGTTTTCTGACTTTTTAATGATCGCCATTCTAACTGGTGTGAGACGGTATCTCATTGTGGTTTTGATTTGCATTTCTCTGATGGCCAGTGATGATGAGCATTTTTTCATATGTCTGTTGGCTGCATAAATGTCTTCTTTTGGGAAATGTCTGTTCATATCCTTTGCCCACTTTTTGATGGGGTTGTTTGATTTTTTTATTGTAAATTTGTTTAAGTTCTTTGTAGATTTTGGATATTTGCCCTTTGTCAGATGGATAGATTGTAAAAATTTTCTCCCATTCCATAGGTTGCCCGTTCACTCTGATAGTAGTTTCCTTTGCTGTGCAAAAGTTCTTTAGTTCAATTAGATCCCATTTGTCAATTTTGGCTTTTGTTGCCATTGATTTTGGCATTTTGGTCATGAAGTCCTTGCCCATGCCTATGTCCTGAAAAGTATTGCCTAGGTTTTCTTCTAGGGTTTTTATGGTTTTAGGTCTGACATTTAAGTCTTTAATCCATCTTGAATTAATTTTTGTATAAGGTGTAAGGAAGGGATCCAGTTTCAGCTTTCTAGATATGGCTAGTCAGTTTTCCCAGCACCATTTATGAAATAGGGCATCCTTTCTCCCATTTCTTGTTTTTGTCAGGTTTATCAAAGATCAGATGTCTGTAGATGTTTAGTATTATTTCCAAGGGCTCTATTCTGTTCCATTGGTCTATATCTCTGTTTTGTTACCAGTACTATGCTGTTTCAGTTACTGTAGTCTTGTAGTATAGTTTGAAGTCAGGTAGCGTGATGCCTCCAGCTTTGTTCTTTTGGCTTAGTATTGTTTTGGCAATGCAGGCTCTTTTTGTGTTCCTATGAACTTTAAAGTAGTTTTCTCCAATTCTGTGAAGAAAGTCTTTGGTAGCTTGATGGGGATGGCATTGTATCTATGAATTACCTTGGGTAGTACAGCCATTTTCACAATATTGATTCTTCCTATCTATGAGCAGGGAATGTTCTTCCATTTGTTTGTGTCCTCTTTTATTTCATTGAGCAGTGGTTTGTAGTTCTCCTTGAAGAGATCCTTCACATCCCTTGTAAGTTGGATTCCTAGGTATTTTACTCTCTTTGAAGCAACTGTGAATGAGAGTTCACTCATCGTTTGGCTCTCTGTTTGTCTGTTATTGTTGTATAGGAATGCTTGTGACATTTGCACATTGATTTTGTATCCTGAGACTTTGCTGAAGTTGCTTATCAGCTTAAGAAGATTTTGGGCTGAGACGATGGGGTTTTCTAAATATACAGTCATGTCATCTGCAAACAGGGACATTTGACTTCCTCTTTTCCTAAATGAATACACTTGATTTCTTTATCTTGCCTGATTGCCCTGGCTAGAACTTCCAACACTATGTTGAATAGGAGTGGTGAGAGAGGGCATCCCTGTCTTGTGCTAGTTTTCAAAGGGAATTTTTCCAGTTTTTGCCCATTCAGTATGATATTGGCTGTGGGTTTGTCATAAATAGCTCTCATTATTTTGAGATATGTCCCATCACTACCTAGTTTATTGAGAGTTTTTAGCACGAAGGGCTGTTGAATTTTGTCGAAGACCTTTTCTGCATAATTGAGATAATCATGTGTTTTTTGTCTTTTGGTTCTGTTTATATGATGGGTTATATTTATTGATTTGCATATGTTAAACCAGCCTTGCATCCCAGGGATGAAGCCAACTTGATCATGGTGGATAAGCTTTTTGATGTGCTGCTGGATTCAGTTTGCCAGTATTTTATTACAGATTTTTGCATCAATGTTCATCAGGGATATTGGTCTAAAATTCTCTTTTTTTGTTGTGTCTCTGCCAGGCTTTGGTATCAGAATGATGTCGGCCTCATAAAATGAATTAGGGAGGATTCTCTCTTTTTCTATTGATTGGAATAGTTTCAGAAGGAATGGTACCAGCTCCTCCTTGTACCTCTGGTAGAATTCAGCTGTGAATTCGTCTGGTCCTGAACTTTTCTTGGTTGGTAGGCTATTAATTATTGCCTCAATTTCAGAACCTGTTATTGGTCTATTCAGGGATTCAACTTCTTCCTGGTTTAGTCTTGGGAGAGTGTAAGTGTCCAGGAATTTATCCATTTCTTCTAGATTTTCTAGTTTATTTTTGTAGAGGTATTTATAGTATTCTCTGATGATAGTGTGTATTTCTGTGGAATCAGTGGTGATATCCCCTTATCTTTTTTTATGGCGTCTTTTTGATTCTTCTCTCTTTTCTTCTTATTAGTCTTGCTAGCAGTCTATCAATTTTGTTGATCTTTTCAAAAAACCAGCTCCTGGATTCATTGATTTTTTGGAGGGTTTTTTGTGTGTCTATCTCCTTCAGTTCTGCTCTGATCTTAGTTATTTCTTGCCTTCCGCTAGCTTTCGAATGTGTTTGCTCTTGCTTCTCTAGTTCTTTTAATTGTGATGTTAGGGTGTCAATTTTAGATCTTTCCTGCTTTCTCTTGTGGGCACTTAGTGCTATAAATTTCCCTCTACATACTGCTTTAAATGTGTCCCAGAGATTCTGGTATGTTGTATCTTTGTTCTCATTGGTTTCAAAGAACATCTTTATTTCTGCCTTCATTTCGTTATGTACCCAGTGGTCATTTAGGAGCAGGTTGTTCAGTTTCCATGTAGTTGACGGTTTTGATTGAGTTTCTTAATCCTGAGTCCTAGTTTGATTGCACCGTGGTCTGAGAGACAGTTTGTTATAATTTCTATTCTTTTACGTTTGCTGAGGAGTGCTTTACTTCCAACTATGTGGTCAGTTTTGGAATAAGTGTGATGTGAAGAATGTATATTCTGTTGATTTGGAGTGGAGAGTTCTGTAGACGTCTATTAGGTCCACGTGGTGTAGAGCTGAGTTCAATTCCTGGATATCCTTGTTAACTTTCTGTCTCGTTGATCTGTCTAATGTTGACAGTGGGATGTTAAAGTCTCCCATTATTATTGTGTGGGAGTCTAAGTCTCTCTGTAGGTCTCTAAGGACTTGCTTTATGAATTCGGGTGCTCCTGTATTGGGTGCATATATATTTAGGATAGTTAGCTCTTCTTGTTGAATTGATTCCTTTACCATTATGTAATGGCCTTCTTTGTCTCTTTTGATCCTTGCTGGTTTAAAGTCTGTTTTATCAGAGACTAGGATTGCAACCCCTGCTTTTTTTTGTTTTCCATTTGCTTGGCAGATCTTCCTCCATCCCTTTATTTTGAGCCTATGTGTGTCTCTGCATGTGAGATGGGTCTCCTGAATACAGCACACTGATGGGTTTTGACTCTTTATCCAATTTGCCAGTCTGTGTCTTTTAGTTGGAGCATTTAGCCCATTTACATTTAAGGTTCATATTGTTACGTCTGAATTTGATCCTGTCATTATGATATTAGCTGATTATTTTGCTCCTTAGTTGATGCAGTTTCTTCCTAGCATCAATGGTCTTTACAATTTGGCATGTTTTCGCAGTGGCTGAATTTAGCATAATATTTTGTACAGTCTGCTTCTTAGTATGTCAAATGCCCAGAGTACTTGACATGCCTTCCTATGGCATTCATTTCATTCTTCCCAGCCTTAAAGTAATCTGTTTACTTTTTGTCTCCTCCATGAATAATATGAGAAGGCATTTATTGAAGAGTGACTGTGTGCCAAACACTTAGGAATATCTCTGATATATGTTATTTCTGATTCTTAAAAAAGCTCTGTGAAAAATATATTAGTATCCTTGCTTGTAAAGACAAGATCAGGAAAGGAAGGCACAGAAAGTTGACTCATTTGTCGGAAGTCTCCTAGTAAGTTTTGAAGTGAAATTTAAACTCAGATACATGTAACTGAATGAATATGTTCTTTTTACTATGCCTCTTGATACCCTCCTGAGGACAGAGACTTTGTCTTACTCATTTTATTCAAGTGAAATGAATTGTGTAATATAATCTAGCATCATGTAAATATAAGTAGACTAGGAATAAAGAACTTTGGGTTCTGCTCACTGGTTAACTGTAAAGTCTTCTTGAGTAAACAACTTCCTCTCTGACTGCTTTCATGCTTTATTTCTCCAACTGTAAAATGGCAGTTCAATGTCTGGAATGAGAATGTGGATTTGAAAACAGGTGTGAAGGAGAACTTTCACTGATAATGCATCTTTATGTCAACCAGAGTCTATAGTATGTTTAACCCCTCACTTAGTCACTGGGAAATCCTTTTAACTCTCATTGTGGTACAAACATTTCACTTTCGTTTTTATACTTCTTCATAGAAAGGTAGCCACAGAGAATTTTTTTCAATAGTGTCAAAGGAAATCAGTTATTCAAACAAAAGTTTGGAACCCAAACAAGACCAATAATTTATTTATCAGTAACATGAGCTTCTAATAATGCCCTTGAAAGTTAACAAGAGGAAAATCATATCAGTGTATTTAAAGCATCCTCCTGTTCTTTTGTTTTGTTTTGTTTTGTTTATGTTAGCACACTCTCAGCTATATTTTCTTTTTGGCTTGGTAGCAATATTAAGTTAGCTGGTGTTTTTATGAGATGCCACAAACATTTTCTTTGTTGTAGATATCTACAAGAAGCAAGTGGCTTGAATTGTCACTTTCTCTGACACATTTTGCTCCTTTTTGGTTTCTGATATCAGTTTTTCTAGCTCATGAGTTCTCAGTCAGGGCTGAATGCTCCTTCCTTTGGCATGAGTTGAAAGACTGTGGTAACCCACAGAATAACTGACTGTGATATTGCTTTTCAAAGTTCTCCAAAAGTTGAAACTGTGCTTCTTTTACAGCCTCCTGGAGAATAGGCCTATATGGAGCATCTTGCAGGCATTTCACATTCCTGCTCTGACTTGGACTACATCTATAATTACATGGTGATTTTAAAATCCATTTGAAGAGGTATGGCTAGAGAGGATTAGCCAGCTTATTAAAATATCCTTTTTTTTTTTCTATAAGGTTTTCTGCTTTTCCACAGCCAAAGCCTTCACATGGTTGGATGTGATACGAAATTTGGAAATAAATGAATTGAAAAATAAAACTGTTAACATTTGAGATTCAACCAAATCCCAGAGATATTTTTTCTATACTAAATAGAAATTTTATGTGTTAATTGCTAGGCATATGCTGGCAACCCTAGCTCAGCTGTGTTGAAGTTAAACAGCTTTAGATTTTAGGATTTGAAACAATCTTCAAATGATATTTGGAAGGGGTTACACAGCTACTTTGCACTGGCAGATTCACTTCTATGAATAGAATTTTTGTTTTTTCCTACCTGCTTTCCTTTTGCAATGATGCAAGGTGATGTTTAGTCACCGAGAATTTCAATAGGACCCTGCTGGCAGAATTGATCATGATTTTAGGTTTATTTGGCAGTCGATTAGGAAGTAGTTTATTTTATTTTTGGCCATTAATTTCCATTGTGCATTTCATTGAACATTCTAGTTTTAATTCTTTATTTGCAGAACTGCACATTTTAAGCCACTGAATCATACAATGTTTGTGTTGCCATTGGTTAAATTACAATAATTTCACTCCAGAAGATTTGTTACCTTCACATGGGAGAGTGATTGCTATTAAGCAAACACACAGTCAAATTAAAAACCCATTAACAACTAGCCATTTAGCTATTGCTGAGCCCCACACCCTCAAATGCCACGGAATTCTAGAAAGAAATATAAATGAGGGAAGCAGATCCCAGTGTGAGGGTCTATTGTGACCTGGACTGTTTATGCACCGCCTACCTGGATTCAGGTAGTTTAATTTTGTTTACTCAAACTCAGATTTCAAGTTCATAGCCCATGTGGGGAAGGTGGAGTGAAAGATCAGTTCTATAGTTTCTCCATTTCTCTCAGAGGCAGGAAATGCTGGTTTAAGGACTAAGTTTTCTTCCCGGCTCTAGACAGTGTGGATGGAAAAGGCCTATACCTATCCAGTGCATGGAAGTTAAAAATGTAATAGGCAAGTGAATGCCCTAATCCAGATGAACTTTGCCATGTCTTCAAAGTTACTTCAGTACAAATCAGAGCCTCTCTGTCTTTTTAGTTAAGAGAATATGATTTTCAATCAGCATTCTTGCTGGCAATTTCAATACTAATCCACTCATCTCCTAGATTCTCCATTAAGGGTCAGGATTGGAGAAATACTAGAATTGCTGGACTCTGGTGACTAAGAACTATATGAATCAGCCTGTATAACATCATGGCTTCTCAGAGCTGTAAGGATATTAGTGAATTCCCTATTCCACTTTCATTTTATACGTGCACACTCTATAAGCCCAGCTAGAGTGAATTTCACAAAGTCACACAGTTGGTAAGAATAAAAGACTGCAATGCCATTCCTTTCCCTCAGTTTTCCTATGATATACAATATTGAAAATATGTACATTCTATTCTACATTGCTTCTTTTTGAGCTACCCTATCTTCTCCATGCAATAGTTTATATACTGAGATATACGCGATTAAGTATGGAAACTAAATTCCCCCCAAAATGATGTGTGACATTTAGAGTTAAGTCAGCAACCAGCTCTAGTAGCTGAATATATTTTAGCTGCTGTGCTGTTATCAGCATCAGCTATTGATAAGGATTCTTCTGAATGCAGAACCTGCCTGGCAGAGCAGAAGCTGTTGTCTCCTATGATACATATGGCCACAACAGAGACCCTGCCCCAGACTGACTAGCAGCCTCAAAACCAAGGTCAGTACTCAGCAGGTAGACAATAAATGGTAGTGGGTTTTCAAACATGGACTATAAATGAGTTACAAATATACTATACATGGCAGGATAAGAATGGCAACACATTATCTACAAACCAATGCTTAAAGGATATTGGTCTTATCTTCTGAGACACTTCTACCATGTCCCAACTTTGAACTTCACCATGTCCTCAATAGCACTCTCTGCTCACAAATTGAGAGGTGTTTTTATATGTCACTTCCATTCCTGGGCTAACATATTTACTCAAACATATCCAGCTTCTTTATGTTCAGAATACATCTGTTTATAGAACATCCAGCACACCTGGAATAGATAGAGTCTCAGTAAATGCTCCGTTTTAATGAAAACCCATGGAGGGAAAGCAAAAAGGAAAATAAGTTACAAGGTAAAGTAAAACTAGCAATGCTAGAGGGGTCTAGCCATCAATATGGGAGCTAGAGAAAAAATTGACTACTTCATTTTGGTGGAATCAGCTCACACAGGAAGTGATATTTGAGGATTATCAAATTTCTAGTACAGTGGGAACAGAAATGCAAAATAACAATTGCTTTACCTATTTCAAGTCTATTCAAAACATCCATTTGGACTTGGTTTTGCTCCTAAATTGGTTTCTAAAATATAATTAAGGACTAGATTTTTGAAGGTACACAAAAATGAAGGAACCTGGAAGATGTCACGTTTAGAAATTAAGAGGAGAAAGAGTTAATTTTTGTCACAGGAGGCCATATTTCTAAATTATGAACCATGATATAAAACTTGAAGTGCTGGTTAGAGGGCTGGTATGAAAAATATGCCAATTGAATCACAAATCAGTGAAAGGTTAAAACAAACAAAAAAACTCAAATATATATGCCACTAAGTTAGGGCAGATTTTTTTTTAAGTTTTAAGTATAATAGGAACATGTTTAAATGTTTACTACCTGCACAACAGTTTAAAATTAGATTATCTTCATTGCTCAGCTGCTGCTATCTTTGAGGTCAGCTGCATTGCATAAAATAATATGGGAACCCTTGTTGCCTGTTATATAGTTACAACTGTGGAAGAGATAAAGATTACATTCCATTAAATTGTGCTGAGACTGATAGGAGCTGAGGAATAATGTCATCTAATGGATTTTTGTTTTATTTTCTAAAATATCTTTGTCCGCTGGTTTCCTAGGTCTTCTCTGTGTTAAGAGAATTGGTGCTGCTTTGCAGAGAAACATCGCTTTTTTATAGCTAATCTTCTTTGCCATTTTCCTCCAATATATTAAATATATTCAATAAATGTTTATTGAAGTCCAACTAAGTGTCAGGCACTGTTCTATGTACTGGCAAGACAAAGGGAAATATGAGAATATTTTACCAAAGCATGGTTTCTTATTTATTCTGAACGAAATTAGGAATCTACTTCGGGAGATAACATTGGAGATAACAACTAGATAACTGCTTGAAAAACTAAAATATAAATAATTAAAAGAGGTTGTAACTAGGGACTAAAAATAAAGGTAGGAGGGATGGGGCAAGAGAGCTGCTTTTCACCATAAGCTCTTCTGTGTTATTTTATTCTTTTACTGTATTTATGTATTATTTGTATGTAAATTAAAACTAAGTAACTGATGCCTTGAAAAGGAGCATGGAATGTGCTTACATCCTTAGAATGAGGCTGTAAGAGACAGTGAAAATAAGAATAATGAAAAACAGAATAAAGGAGTTAAAGACATGATCCTTAAGATTTGTCAGTTTAATAAAGAAACATCACAAAGCATGAAAAATAATCTAATGCTATAAGTTAGAAAGTGGATTGGTTTTGATTGTGGGAGCTGTTTTGATATACTTATATACATATATGTATGTATGTGTGTGTGTGTGTATATATATATATAGTTCTGCTAAACTTTCTCAGAATATTTGGAATCATGGCATCACTCCATTGCATTTAATTGAACAAATATTTATTGAATCCTTATTATTTCCTGGGCACTATCTTAGGTGCACAAATTCTACAATTGAATGAGGCAGACATCCTTCTCCCCATAGAGTTTGCTGTTTAGTAGCAAACCTAAGAGCCAGAGAGATTAAATTCATCCTGCCAAGACTCAAATATCAGGTTTATTATACAGCAACAAGCAGATTCATTGTTTTCTCTCTCCTTTTTTTTTTTTTTTTTTTTTGAGACAGTCTTGCTCTGTCTCCCAGACTGGAGTGCAGTGGCACAAACATAGCTCACTAGAACCTCAAACTTTTGGGGTCAAGGGATCCCCAACTTTAGCCTCCAGAGGAGCTGAAACTACAGGTGCCACATACAGCTAATTTTTAAAGAGATGCTATGTTGCCCAACCTGATCTTGAGTTCCTGGTCTCAAGCAATTCTATGGCCTCAGTCTCTGGAGTAGCTGGGATTACTGGTGGGAGCCACCATGCCTGGCTGTTTTATCTCTTAACTAATTTAGAACATCAACATGTTTAAGTTCAAGTGTCAGCTTATTTCTTTAATTTGCACTGTTGTACTGAGTTCAAATTCATGTTTTAGAACAGAAATCTATAATTTCTTCATTAACCACGTATATGCAATATGACAAAATACAAAATATATATGTCGCTTTGTTAGGCACCAGACAGAAAGAACACATATACTATAGGATAAGAAACTGGTGGTCCTTGTTAACCAGGGTAAAATATTTCGTCGAACAATTGCTTTTCATGATTGTAGTGTCAGACACATCACCCAGGCTGGTTGGAAGAATTAGTGGGTAGTTGTTTGTAGCCATTAACAACAGCATCCTATCTATGAAAGCCAAACCATGAATAAAGTTAGCCAATCTATCATCAAAAATGGAAGAGGATAAAATTTTAACAAGGGACGTGTTCTCTGCCTGACATCTGTAATCTGAGTTGACTGAGCATCCATTAGTGTTGGGCCTGACAGGCAATAGAAGCCAACTGTTAATGCAGAGCAACAGCTTGAGCATAACTAAGACTGTGCTCCCTGGGCCCTTCTCCAGTAGATTTCATAAAGATTCGCTGCTAAATGTGGGAGTCATCCCAGGGGCAAACACCAAATAAGGGGCAGTGCCTCCTCACACATTGCCCACTGTTAAAGTGAGGGGCACAGAGAAAGCACAGAGGGCATTAAGTGAAAGAAATAGATTTCAAGCTTATTAAGCATTTCTCAAGGTAAGATTTGGAAAACAGCCTATTACTAAATCCCTTGTGACTCGGGTTATAGAGGGTTGTCAAAACAGTTGGTTTCATCAGACTGTAATGTGCAAAACAGCCATGGCACTCTGCTACTGCATGTTAAACCAACAGAACAAAGCAATTAATCTTAGAGTCCTTTAAATGGCATTTTTTTTTTCTAAAAGGAAAGAAGTAACATCATCGGCTACATTTATGCTAAAAAATCTGGCGCAAAGTGAAGGATGAAAAGATTGGAGAACCAATACTAGCACCCTCCTAGCTTATTTTCATGTAATAGTTTAACAATTCCATGACTCAGATATTGCTTCCCAATTAAATATATTCATCAACATGGAGCCATTTTCATTCCTCTAAAGATTAAATATTGATGCCTTTGCACACAGTGGATAATGATTATACATTTCTCTCTACATTTATGTTAACTTCATTGCATCTCAGTTATGACAAAATATTTTCCCATGAAGTTTTCGTTTTTTTCTCTAACTACTAATCATTTAAGAAATTTAATCAGTAAAGAAATTATAATCATAAAACACTCTGTGGTCAATAAAACAGAACTTCATGGTCTTTAGTTTTTAGTTCAATGTTCATTCAATGACTTCCTTTCCTTAATAACAAATGGTATTAACAACACCATTTTCTTTTTTATTCACCCTTATAGATATCTCTATATAGTTTCAAACATGCATGGGATTGAGAGTGTATAAAATCTACTTATTACCATAGAAGAACAAGTTTAAAATCAAGTAGTCATAATAAGGTGACATAGTAAGTGACTGATTCGAATATATTGGGTTTTCTCAACCTTTTTTCATTATTATTCCCAGCAAAAAGACTTTTCATATTTTTTTCATTGTTTCCTCCTGGTGAATTTTAAGAACATAGTACACTATGTGTCTAATTGTGTATTTTGACCCTTCTGGAGAGCTAATAGTTAAGATTTTTCTGCTCCTCAAGAATCAGGTTTTGCTCTCTTGGGAAATGTAGGGCTCCACTGAAAATACATGGAATAGGTAAAAACATTCTTCTTGTCTGGGTGCGGTGGCTCACGCCTGTAATCCCAGCACTTTGGGAGACTGAGGTGGGCAGATCATGAGGTCAGGAGATCGAGACCATCCTGGCTAACATGGTGAAACCCCATCTCTACTAAAAATACAAAAAATTAGCTGGGCGTGGTGGCGGGCACCTGTAGTTCCAGGTACTCGGGAGACTGAGGCAGGAGAATGGCATGAACCCAGGAGGCGGAGCTTGCAGTGAGTGGAGATCTCACCACCGCACTCCAGCCTGGGCGACAGTGCGAGACTCTCCATCTAAAAAAAAAAAAAAAAAAACACAGAATTATTCTCAAATATTTTCATCACAGCATCATGGAAGAAATTTGACAATGTAATAAATGTCTAGTATATAGTCCAAAATAGTTACTAAGCAAAATTTCTTCGAAATTTTATTTAAAAATTCTTACACAGTTTCCATTCTAATTCAGAATATACCCATGCTTTCTTTGGTTTACAGTATATTTTCCCCAAATCTTTTATTAAAGTAGACCCACTCTGAGAACATGTCATGTGTATCCTGTGGCTCTTTGTATCCTGTCATGTTGTAACATATTCTATTTTATCACTGATATTTCTGTTCAACAATCATTATTGAAAGGCTCATGGATTCTTGATCACTGACTATAGCTGACTCAAATGACTTATGCTGATACAGTGAAACTCAACTCAGGGGCTTCCTGCCACTCTTCTACCCAATTCCTGACCTTCTCCCTCAAGGAAAAAAATCTATTCCTCTTCACAAAATGTTGGGTTACATGTTTAAGAAAGGCCTCACGGGAAGCAGGAAATCGGAAGGAGTTTGCCATGATAGATAGAAAATCAATGGTATCTTTGAATATATATCTGCTTGCCAGATTTCTTTCTCCCTACCTGAACATTTGACATTGCAAGATGTTATTACAACAACACGGAAGGTAAACTTACTTCATAATACATTGAAAAATAATTTCTAACTGTTCTAAATTTTATTCCTAAAAATATGCTCTTGGATTACCATGTTACAATACCTGTCTCTGGAACGTAATGAGTTAATATAACATGAAGCACTGTGTATCATACAATACTAAACAAATAGTACTTTAAAGCTGCACCACTAATGTATGCTTACTGAAGAGAAATTAGGGAAATGAAACAGGAATAACAATGCTATAAAAATCATATAATTATTTATCCTACTACTTAGAGATAACTAATATAAAGTAACATCATTCTAGGTCAATAATATCCTTTCAGATAATTTTAATTTTTTTGCTTTTTAATTTTTACATTACTTGTATTATACTTTGTATCCCCCTGTTATGGACTGAGTTTGTTCCCCCAAAATATATAGGCTGAAATCCTGCTCCCTAATGTGATTGTATTTGGAGATACAGCCTTTAAGGAGGTAATTAAGGTTAAAGGGATCATAAGGGTAGGGCCCAAATCCATTAGGACTGTGTCTTTTTAAGAAAAGGAAGAGAAGCTTTATACTCACACAGGAAGGGTCATGTGAGAACATCATGGGAATGTGGCTATCTGCAAGTCAGCAAATAAGGCTACACCACAAACCAATCCTACTGGCACCTGTTTCTTGGAATTTGATCTTCCAGAATTGTGAGAAAATAAATTTCTGTTATTTAAGCTACCCAATCTGCAGTATTCTCTAACGGCAACCTAAGGAGAGTAATACAAGCTTATATTTTCTTTTTTGGGGGGGTCAAACATTCTTAAAAAATAAACACCTTTTCTTTTAATAAATATGCTTCTATTATTATTTTAAATGGTATGAACTCCTATTTATTTGAAGTAAGACGACAAAGGTGTTTCTTTAGCATTCTAGAATTATAAGAAAGCCTAATTAAGTAAAATTAGATTTTATTATGACTAGTTCTCCAATTTTATAACCACTAATGGTTGGCTTCCAGTTAACACATTCTACCCACCTGTTTGTACTCTATTAATTACTTAATTAACCTGATTTTTCATCATCCCTGCTTGAGTTGGGGGTAACTATAAAGAACACCTTTGGTTTTCTCCAGTTGTCTTCCTCATAACTGCTAAAGACCTGGATGGATATTTTGTAAGCTTTAGACCTTGTGTTGATGAGTTTAAGAGCCAACTCTGATATGTACGGGGGAAAAGTAGAATAGAATTTCAATGGAATTGGGTATGGAAAGGGATACTTCACTTCAGGTTGGAATCACTTCCATGCACTGCCTTCTACTTGAAATCTTATATCTAGGTGACAGCCAAGGCTAATTATTTGAGCCCCCAAATTGAAAACTTTATTGAAACATATACTCAATTTTTATAAAGATTTACCTTTAAGGATTTGCATAAGGAGCTCCCAGTTTTGTTGTTCAAATCTGTAAACATTTAGGCAAATACTTATGCAGGAGTTAAGTTTCTAGTAATTTTTACAGAACTGTTTCAATGTAAGATTGTCCCTGGGCTCTTAGAAATACCATAATCCAAACACCAACTGTTAAAACATACACCAGCTGCTGGGCACAGCACAGAGTAAAATGTGTCATGGTGACTTTACTGATCTTTGAGCTGACAGGAGCACTTGCATAGTGAATTCTACATGGTAACCAGAGGTCATGTAAGGACAAGGAGATTCACTCATCACCTCATTCTTTTTTCTAAGCATCACAATCTACAAATTTCAAAATGAACAGTGTTCTTATTCTCAGAATCCTATTTGTGTTACTAATATTCATAAAATAGAATGCAAAATCTCGATCTATCATTACACAAACAACCCCTCAAGTAAGTCTGCATTTTGATAACATTTTTGGAAGTACATGAATGTAAAGCCAGTATCTATACATTGTTGTCTTCCTCACTCCAATAAACTTACATATATACACATTAACAGCATTCATATAAACTCAAATTTTAGTGATCATGTTCCTTTAGCACAGATTAATTTTCATAAGACCACTGTCATTTCCTGCATCAACTTTACTCTATAGAGTGGATGACAGTCTTGCTGGTGCTGTGAATGACAAATCTATGTTTTATACAGCTAACCATGATATTTAAAGTAGCTCTAACTGGAGGAGGATCCTATTTTGTATAGCATCCTCTTCCCATGGTCTATTTTCCCTTTATCTTTCTCTAGAGTTCCTTATTTGAAGTTATTGACCCCTTCTAACTTCAAAGATGACATACACTTTATCTCCAAAACTGCTGGAAATTTTTCTTTAAAACAGTGCTAGTGCCTTAGGGGGGTATGCTAAAAGAGAAATTACTAGGGGGGCATGCTAAAAGAGAAATTACATCACCCATCGATGGTGGATTAGATAAAGAATATTTGGTGTACGTACACCATGGACTATGCAGCCACAAAAAAGAACAAAATCATATCTTTGCAGCAACATGGATACAGCCAGAGGCCATAAACCTAAGCAAATTAATGCAGAGACAGAAAAACAAATACTGCATGTCTGATAAGTGGGAGCTAAACATTGGGTACTCATGAACATAAAGATGGGAAGAATAGACATTGTGGACTGCTAGAGAGGGTAAAAAGAGTGGGGCCATGGTTTGAAAAACTATCCATTGGGTACTATGCTCGCGATCTGAATGATGACATTATTTGTACCCCAAACCTCAGTGTTATGCGATATACTCATGTGACAAACTTGAACATGGACTTCCTGTTTTAAATTTAAAGAAAAAAGTTGAAGTAAAGCAGACCTGGGGTATAGGTAAAGATTTGGGGCAAATATTTATGTGGAGTGCCCTCCCTTGCCCCCAGATGCATTTCTGATTTTCTCATTGTCTTTGGTTTTAAGCACTTTTATCATGATGTGCCTAGGTACTATTTTTCATAGACATTATCCAGGTTGTGGTTTGCTAAGTTTACTGGGTGTGTAGACATTTATGTACTTTTTACTACACTCAGCGAACTTTCAGATGCATCCAGATGGGTACATGCCTCCAGGAAAAGTTGCAACTAATCAGTCTCGCTTCATCACTCGGTTAAGAGCTTTTAATTCTTGCCTTTTATTTTCTTAGGGCCCTGCCTCTGGAAAGATTTTTTTCTGTTAAGCACCTTGAGACTCCAGGAATTTCTACTGGTTTTAAAAAACTATCTTAACTATTTGGCAACCCATGTGATACAGCTTGGGAATTCACCAAATATATTGAAAAAGAAACCAGCCAAGAGTTGAAGTTCCTTGAATCTCCAGGTTTTCGGTTTTTATTTGCTTGTTTGTTTGTTTTACTTCAATTTGATGTGAGTGCTTCTGGGTTCTTTTCTCTCTATTCCCCACCAAGGATCCTCTGCTCCCCAAAGCGTTGATTCCCAAACATTGTTCCACAACAAAAACTATTAAAGACCTCCAAAGTAAAAGCAGGTACAAACTCTGAAAAGGTCTCCCCTCTCTGGAATTTCAGTACCACTGGTCCTCCTTGCTCTTGCAACTCCTGATCCTTTTTTAATTAATTAATTAATTTATGTATGTATTTATTTATTTTAGACGGAGTCTCGCTCTGTCGCCCAGGCTGGAGTGCAGTGACGCGATCTTGGCTCACTGCAAGCTCCGCCTCCCGGGTTCACACCATTCTCCTGCCTCAGCCCCCCCGAGTAGCTGGGACTACAGGCTCCCGCCATCGCGCCCGGCTAATTTTTTTGTGTTTTTATGTTTTTAGTAGCTAATGTTAGCCAGGATGGTCTCAATCTCCTGATCTCCTGATCCACCCGCATTGGCCTCCCAAAGTGCTGGGATTACAGGTGTGAGTCACTGCGCCCGGCCAACTCCTGATACTTTTAAAAACACAATGTTTGTAATTTATGTTGGTTTATTGGTTTTGTTGTTGTTGTTGTTGTTGTTTTCAAAGAAAGCATTGGAATGCCACCAACTACTCCAAAACACAAGTCTGTGGTATGTTTATTAATATCTAAAAGGTCCTCACTTGACTCTCATTCTGCATAAAATTCCATATCACAAGATTCAGTACATTGACAGAGTCACCATCTTCTAATCATATAAAAACAACAAAAAAGTAATGGACACATAATTTATAACTTTCTGAATCAATTTGTTTGACCAAATAACTGTATTCATTTTAGCAAACTGAGATCACCTGACACAATAATTTAAGGAAGGGGTATTAAATAGAAGCATGATTAAGAAAATATACATTTTAGTAAGACAAATATTAGGGGAAAGGGGGTAGTTCTAGTCTACCACAAAGCCAAAGAAAAATTTGAGCACCAAGAAAAAGTAGAAACAATTGCAGATGATGGAAGAAATTACCACAAAAGGGAAAAGGTATGCTTTGCCTCTGTAATTATTCTAATGTTTGGTTTTTAGCCAAAATGTAACAGAGTCCAAAGAGAAAAAAAAGTATTGTTCCTTCTTCATTCTCAGTAAAGGATCATAACATTTAAAAATAACTGACTGAGAGCAGTGATTTTTTTAGGTGTATTCTGTAGACTTCTAAGAATTATTTTGCAAGAGATGTGGTGGTAGCCTGCCCCCATCATGGCCCTGCAGTGATTCATGCCCACTGGTATTCATGCCCTTGCATAATCCTCTTCTACACAGGGCTTACCCGAGTAATTGATAGGATTTATCAGAAATGAAGGAGTATGGCTTTCAAAACTAGGCCATAAAGGACATGACAACTTCCTTCTTGATTTCTCCTGGATTGAACTTTCTTCTGGAAGTCATCTGTTACATCATGAAGACACTCAAATGGCCCTATGGAGGGGTCCATGTGGCAAAGAACAAAGGCCTCCTGCCAAAAGCCAGCAGCAGTGGGCCAGTAAGCCACTTTGAAATCAGATCCTTTAGCCTCTGTCAAGCCTTCTGTTGAGTGTAACCCTGACATCTTTTCTGCAAGCCTATAAGAGACATTAGGCTAGAACCACCCAGTTTTACGACTTTCGACTCACAAAACTGTGTGAGATAATAAATATTTACTAGTAAGCCACAATTTGGAGGAGGGGAATTGATTACACAGCAAGAGATTACTAATACAGATAACTAATAGGGGTACTGCATAGGAACTCAGGAGGAGAAGATAAAGGATAAAGTGAGTACATGGAATTTGTAGCACTCCATCTTTCAGCTTGATACTATTTCTGACATTCTTCAGGAGTAGCCCTACCATTTCTATTCTAGGCAACTGAATATTATTTAAGAGAAGTCCCTTGAACAAATCCATTACATGTGATAGCTTCCTTTACTAGACCTTAAAAAATTGCTTCCTGGCCAGGCAAAGTGGCTCGCACCTATAATCCCAGCACTTTGGGAGGCCAAGGCTGGAGCATCTCTTAAGGACAAGAGTTGGAGATCAGCCTGGGCACCATAGTAAGACCCTATCTCAACAAAATAAAAAAATTAGTCACACATGGTGGCACTGCCTATAGTCCCAGCCACTTAGGGGTGCTGAAGTGAGAGGTTTGCTTGAGACCAGAAGTTCGAGGCTACACTGAGCTATGATCATGCCACTGGACTCCAGCCTGGGTGATGGAGTGAGATCCTCTCTCTAAAAATTAAAATAAAAAAATTACTTCCTGTCCTACTTTCCAGATTTTCCCCTTTATCCTCCCTTCAAACTCAATAATCCTTAGCAATAACAACCAATAACCCTCTTGCTAAAGAATAGTATATTGTAATAAAAGCCATGTTGCCAATGTAATTAACACATATATTAGATTATCACAAAGAATCAAAGCAAATGCAGAAGGTCAAGGAAAAGTGACACTCAGGTGTCTAAGTTGTCATGTTTGTAAAACATATCATTTTTCACCTGTTCTCTCACACATCCATTTAGATTAACATGAATTTTCAGCACATGCCTTCTGAACACTTGCCTTTCTTTATGTGCTTTTTAGAAGAGTCTATCAGCAATTTTAATATCCACTCTGTGAATGAGAGTCAGCTGGAGTTGTGGGTTTACTAAATGTGTTACTAGACAAAAATCATTAGTGAATCTTAACTCCTGCCTGAAATAAAAATATAAAAACTCTGAGTCATAGGCAGAGTCATTTGATCCATCCCACGACACTGAAGGAAAGTTCACTTGTTTTTAAATTCCCTCACTCCTCTCTGGCCTTGAATTTTCTCATCTGTCTATCATAGTATATCCGGAAGTTTGCATCCAGATGGAAAAAGGCTAAATAGCAACACAAAGCATTTACTCAAACTGCTGAAAGCATCTCAAGAAGGAGCATAAAAGTTTCAGGAAGGACAGTTACATAACCAGTTGTCTTAATAATCCATAAGTGAGTTTAGGAGACACAAGGAGGATCAAGATGAGATTTGGCAGGGTGGAACTGAGAGCTTGAGAGAAGCTTAGTTTGTATTTACTTGAAATTATTTTAATTACGTTGGACCACAGCCTTATCAGTTTGTATTAATGATATACCACAACTCTGTTGAGTAATATTTTAGAAAAATAAAAACTGATACAGAAATTTAAGGGTGACAGAGAAGAGAAAATGTGAATAATTGTACTCAGTATTCTGTGTAGATATCCAGAGATAATTTATCATTTAGTTTTTAATGGATATTTGCATAAGAATATTAGTGGGCAAGGTGACAGTTGATAACATTTTACTGATTCTAAGATTATTCTTTCACCTCTTTCCAAAAGAAAGACATCAATTTATTTCCATCTTAGTTGTAATGTACCTATATAAATGGTTACTCATAAAAAGTTACAATGCCAATGAGTTTTTTATAACGTCCTTAGCCAAGAGACAAGCCAATACTTTGGAATCTTGTTCACCAGCAAACTTTGTGAACAGAGACATTTCTGTAATCCCTGAAATAACACAGCATAGAAGACCACCTAACCCTCTCACCATGCAGAAAGCATGAACGCTTTGGACTTTTAGGTCTCTAAAGAAGGGAAAATAGAACAATTAAGGGGTGACGGAGAAGGAAGTTTAGCAGTCACTGATTCAGTCAATAAAAATAAGAACAAAAAAGAAAGACAATAAAAGGCTCAAGTTTATCGAAAGAATAAGCATCAGTTCTGTCCCCCTGTGGTTTCCTTAGTCTCCTTTATGTGTGTTGTATATTTAGACTTTGCAAAGTTCCTTCTCAGACTTTATTCTTTACCTTAGTACTCTCTCAGTTAACTTCTCACCCAAAGGTCCTTGAATTTCCAAATCTTTATTGTCGTCCAGAGCTTTCTCCTGAGTCCAGATCCCTGCCTCCAATCACCTACTCACTGTCCACACGGTATGCCCTAAGGAAATTCAAAACCAATAGATCCAAAGTAAATTCACCATCTTTTCTCCAAAACAACTTCTTACCCAAGTTGCCCTATCTCAGTAAATGAGAGAACTATTCATCTTGTTTGCAAGGCAGTGACATAGCAGTCATCTTTGAAATGGGTTGTTTTATCCCCTACAGAAACAAATCTTTCCTTGCTTGCTTTTATGTCTGAAATCTTTCTAAGCTGTCTTCTCCTTTCCATCCACAGCACTTCTACCATCCCTGTCCAAGGTACTCTCACCTCCTGTCGGGCTTCCACAACAGCCTGCTTGCCACTCTCTCCTCTTTACATAGGCTCCAGCAATCCATTCTCCACAGAAAGGGCAGAAAGATCTTTTGAAAAAGAAGATATTATTCCCTAACTTGCAAATTCTCACAAAGGCCTTTCACTGTTATTAATGTGATGGGAAAAGTTCTTGCAGTGACTGGGAAGCCTTGTTTTTTCTCACTCCTTCTAAGCATCATTCTTCTTCCAGGTCCTATAATGCCATGTGTCCTCACACACATGCCCTGTCTTCCATCAGTCTGTAAAGCTTTCCTACAAACGCTCTGCCTAGTCACCTCCAATTCATCCTTCAGATTGCAACCCAAATAGACCTTCTTCAGGGAATTCTGTTCTGAGCTCTCAGATTAGAACTATTCCCTAATATTTTATGAGATCAGTCTATAGTTTCTGTACTATAAATTCCATAGATTCTGTTTCTTTTTTTTTTTCACCAATTTGAATGGATCTCTGCTCTTCCCAACAAGTGATTCTATATAAGAGACACTTGCAGAAAAGGAAAATTTAGAAAAACTTATTTGGAATTAAGAAACATTTAGATATTTGTTGTCAGTATCTTATTTTTGGTGAAAAGATGTTCCAAAATCATTTTGCACTAAAAAAGAAAATACTTCTCTTCTTTCTATACATACCTGCTATGGCCTGACTTGTGTTCCCACAAAATGCATATGTTGACGTTCTAACTTCTGCTGTGGATGTATTTGGAGATAGAGCCTTTGGGAGGTAATTAAGGTTAAAGAAGGTTTAGGAGATGATGAAGTCTTGAGAGCACAGCCTCATAGTTGAGATCAGGTCCCCTATGAAAGGGCTTGAGGGAATGGGTTGCTCAGTTTTGTTCTTCTGTCATGTGAGGACACATTGTTCTCCTTCATTTTTGCTATGTGAGGACACCCACATGCCATCTATGAAGAAGAGGCCCTCACAAGACGCTGAACTTGCTGACATCTTGATCTTGGACTTCTCAGCTTCCAGAACAGTGAGAAAATAAATTTCTTCACTTTTTTAATAAGTTACCCAGTCTCAGATCATTTGTTATAACAGCACGAATGGACTTCAGACAATACAAAAGTGCCAAGGATACACAATGGGAAAAGAATAATTTCTTCAACAAAAGGTGTTAGAATAACAGCATATCCACATGCAAAAGAATGTAGTTGGGCCCTTAACTTAACGCCCTATGCAAAAATTAACTCAAAATGAATGATTAACTATAGTTACACACTACACTCTCAAATATGTATAATTACCATTTGTCAACTAAGAATAAAATAAAACTTAAAAGTAGATTAAATAAGCATAAGATTTGAAAACTAAAAAACTACTAGAAGAAAGCATAGGGAGAAAGATTCATGATATTGGATTTGGCAATGATTTATTAGATATGACACCAAAAGCATAGGAAACAGAAGCAAAAACAGACAAATCAGACTACATCAAACTTAAAAATTGCAGTCCCGCAAAAGAAATTATGGAGTAAAAGCAACCTAGAGAATGGAAGAAAATATTGCAAACCATATGTCTAATAGTTAATATTCAGAATAAATAACTCATACAACTCGAATAACAACAACCAAAAGCAATCCAATCTAAAAAGTGGGCAAAGAACTTGACTAGATATTTTTTCAAAGAAAATATATAAATGAACAGTAAGCCAAGAAGAGGATGCTAAATATCCCTAATCATTAGGGAAATGCAAATCAAAACCACAGCAAGATATCATTTCACACTCATTAGGATGGTCACTTTCAAAAACACACAAAATGACAATTGTTGGCAAGGATACGGAGAAATTGGATTCATTGAGCACTGTTGATTAGAATGAAAATTAAACAGCCACTTTGGAAAATAATATGAAGGCTCCTAAAGTAATTACAAATAAAATTACCATATGATCCAGCAATCCCACTTCTAGGTATATAGCCAAATGAATTGAACGCATGCTCTCAAAAAGGTACTTGCACACTCATGTTCATTGCAACGTTGGTTACAATAGCCAAGAAGTGAAAATAACTTAATTTTCATGAACAGATGAATGAAGAAAATGTCATGTATACATTATATATATTTTTATATATACATTATATATATTTTTATATATACATTATATATATTTTATATATACATTATATAGATATATAATGGAATATTATGCAACCTTAACAAAGAAGAAAATCCTGCAGTGTGTTACAAGGTGGATGAAATAAAATCGTCACAAAAAAACAAATGCTTCGTGACTTCATGATTATTTAGATATCAATAAAGATATCTAAAATAGTGAAACTCCTAGAAACAAAGTAGAATGGAGGATGACAGAGGCCAAAGATCAGGGGGAAAAAGGGAGCTATGGTTCTGTGAATACAGAGTAATATTTTTGCTAGATGAAACAAATTCTAGATATCTGTTACATAAAAATGTGCATATAATTAACACTACTGTACTCTACACTTAAAGGTGGTTAAGATGGTAAATTTTATGTTGCATGTTTTTGATAACAATAAAAACAATTAAAAGCATGGGAGTATGATAATATATTTATTGATACACAGAACATCATTACTTAACATCATCAATAGGTTCCTGGAAACTGCAGCTTTCAGCAAAAGGACACACAGCAGGTCATTGAATAACATTGTTTCCTTCAGTGTTGTTTTGTTATAAGGTTGATGAGAAAAAAAATGGTTTTTCACATGTTATTTTGCTTAAAATAGTTTAGTAAAACAGCAAAGCAAAAAATAGCAAAAAACCTATGGATAATATTAAGTGAGGATTTACTGAATTTACTTCTTCAGAACTCAATTTATAATAATCAGCTTTGCATTTGCAGTGAACTGGCTTCCTGCAATGGAGTGACTGAAACAGGAATACTTGTTTCTTTGAGCAGGCATCCTAGAGATTTATCTCATTCTCTCTCAATGTATACAATCATAAAAAAAAAATAAAACTTCAAGTTTCAGACATTTTTACTTTAAGATTCCCAATAAAAATGTATTCTAGAAATGTTTGGTTGGATATGCAAAGCTAGAATTCAGGTCACGCCTAGAGATCACTCATATTTAGAGATGAAAGGAAAACTGTGGGAGTGAGGGATAAAAATAGAGAAGTGCAGAGTACTAGGAACCTTGGGAGACATTAAAAATATGTGGGTCTAATAAAACAAGAGCTGGAGGAGGAAAGTTTAAAAGGTCATAGAGGATATTCAGCCACAGACTTTTAGCCTTAGCTAAAAGATGGTGGGTATATTCCAAGAGCCACCAAATAAATATTTTTTCCACAAAAACAGTGTTTTTGGTCTCTTGTTTCTTGTGTTAGTCTAAAGTAATAGTTAATTCCCTTAGGAGATCTTTTCTTCTGTATTTTATTAGCATTGATGTTCCACAAAAAAAATATATATATATATATTCCTTGGGTGGAGAACTAAATTCAATTCTATAGCACAGCTTGATGCAAGTGTCAGAGAATTAAAAAAAAAAAAAGCAACAATTAAGAAAAAAAAAGCTACTTGCTAAAAAATCGCACGAGACCTGAAATGCAAAAAAAGGGAAATGTATTTGGAAGATTGCAGAGATATTCATGCTTTAGAAAAATTGGATGAGAAGGCAATTTCTACCTAATTGTTGTATCGTCAATTTGCCAGTGATGACAACCAATTTGCATGTTTAACTAAAAAGAAAAATAATAACATCTGAATGCAAATGAACAGTTTTGATTGTTCATTTTAATGGGCAGGTGAAACAGTTATACAAAACCAAACATTGAACACAGAGACATAAAACTATCAACATTCAGTTTAACATTTAACCAGTAATTGTGGTAGTTGCCCTTAAATATGTATATACATACACAAATACTTTGTAAAAAAGCAACACAGAATGCCGTATGTCTGGGAGAGAATGAAAATGTATGGCTATAGTTCTCAATGCAGCTGTCTGACCATTTGACTAGTTTAATTTTAGACAAAACTTTTCTATTCTCAACTTATTAAATATAATTGATTGGATATGCCCATTGTCAAAGCATCAGTGATTTGTAATTTCAAATGCCAAAAAAGTAACTGAAATAAGAATAAGAAATTCAGTCTAAAATGATTAAGGATGTCTTTGGAATGGATAATTGCCAAAAGACGTAATTTAGAGACAAGTTAGAAACTCCTGTTGTTCTGTCTTCTTAAGATTTTTTTTTAAATCAGATTGATCGCTTTGCTTACAATGCTACAGTTACTCTGCCAAGTGGGAACTCAGAGAGGGAAAATAATTATATTGAAATATGTAGATACAAGTATAAAATATACAAAATAAACAGAACTGGGATTTAGAGATATGTATGTGGTCTGTGGTCCTCTGCAGAAGTATCATTCCCCTGTAGTCCTATTCTCTCACCTCAACATTCCTGGTTGGAGGAAGCACTAGCCCATCCCTTTAACTGTAAAATAGGGCAGCAAACCCAAGTTAGGGGCTTTTCTTCACCCACTGGGCATACCTGTCCTGTACTTGTCACATTTTCATTATTTGCTTACCTACTTTTCCTGCTAAAGAGTAAGCTCTTTAAAGGAGGGGGCTGTTTTATCTTTTCATAATATCGAGCAATAAGAAACTCCTTTTTTACTAAGTTATTTGTTTTATTCCATTCTCTACTCGATCTGGTAAATTCTAAGATAATTTATTCTCTTTTCAACCCTGTTCATTTTGGAGATAAGAAGCTTCTATATTCATGGTGCAATTCTTGGCTTTCCAAAAGCCTTAGTGGCATAACCTCAGCTTCATCTTCCAACTGGAAGAATTGATCTCCATCCAGTGCCTAAGGTATGACTATATTGTAGGAAATGAAGATCATTAAACTTTATTGTCCTATTCCATGTGTCTTTGTATATTTTAAGATTACATTTTTTAAAGCAAATACTAACGTAGCAATTACAACATGTTAATCTCCTAACTCATATAACCTACAACAATCCTTCAAGCCAGAAACCATTATTGTCATGCTGCTCCCTCTCTCTCCTTGCCAATAGTAAAGGCATGAGGACTTAGTTGGGTTTGAAACACTTCCTCTGCATTCATCGGCTATATAATGAATGTAGAGAAAGTGTTTCAAACCAGAGTGAGGAGACTTTGGAGAGTTCCCTAAGCTCTTTAGGCCTCAATGTCTTCATCTGTAAGCTGGTAATAGTAGTAGTAGTAATCATAATAATGCATACATACATACATTAATGGATTACAGTTATAATTAGCAACTCTATAGGTAAATTACCCTAATGAATACAAGAACCCTGATGAATAGTAGTTGTGTTATATTGAAAGAGGAGCTGAGGTTCAAATTCTGTTCTGCTATAAAATAGGTGCACGATATTGGGAAAGTCATAGCAATTCTCTAGGCTCAATTCTTTCACATAACAGATAAAGCTTGTGCCTGCTCATGAAGAATCTATCTACTTATAAATGTTCAGTGACTCACTCCTCTACAGAGAATGAGAACTGTGGTGAAGCACCTGCTGTGTCACTCAATGTTTAATAGACATTTAGATATTCTTCAAAGACTCTGAATTATGAATTTTAGTCCCAAAATACCTTTCCCTTAGACTTACTAATTTTATCCCATAATATAGTAATGTGTGTCTGTGAATGCATGTCATATGCTCATATGTAAACCAATGTATACTTGTGTGTGATGAATATTGGACAGAACAATTAGCAAAAATAATCGGAACATTCAAAACCTAGGAGAGGGCCGGGCGCGGTGGCTCAAGCCTGTAATCCCAGCACTTTGGGAGGCCGAGACGGGCGGATCACGAGGTCAGGAGATCGAGACCATCCTGGCTAACACGGTGAAACCCCGTCTCTACTAAAAATACAAAAAACTAGCCGGGCGTGGTGGCGGGCGCCTGTAGTCCCAGCTACTCGGAGGCTGAGGCAGGAGAATGGCCTGAACCTGGGAGGCGGAGCTTGCAGTGAGCCGAGATCGTGCCACTGCACTCCAGCCTGGGTGACACAGCGCGAGACTCCGTCTCAAAAAAAAAAAAAAAAAAAAAAAAAAAACCTAGGAGAGTTCCTCAGGAATCTTACTCTGAATGCCAGTTATATAGCATTTGTGAATTGTGACTGTTGATATATGGAAATTTTGAGTAAGTCTCAAGCTTCACTCGGTAAACTATGTTGTGAAATTAACATACATTTAAGAAGGTCTAGAATATTAGTGGCTCTTCTATTTTCAATTTAATGAGTGAATATAGAAATGATTAGATTTATAAATGGTAAATAGGACCCAACTTTAGTTCATCTTACCTCCTTCAAACTCTAGTTCAAGTTTGCTGTTTAGTATTTCTTTAAATACAAAGATTTTTTTTTTTTTTTTTTTTTTTTTTGCATTTCTGTAGGGTCTTATGAAAGGCAAATTGATGAATCCTTAGGACATGCCATGGTGTCCTGGTCCACTTCTGTGAAAGCCAATGTCTTCTTTGGGATACGTTACTTATATTCAATAACTAATTAAAATCATCAATATAAAATGAACTTTGTGTTTTAGTACTTAACTGGGAAATTATTTTAAGATTGAGCTGTTGATAATAGCCATCTTAAGAGATTATAATGATTCAATCAGCAACAATGTCAAAAAAATTACATTTTGAAATGCTGGTTTTGTCATAATATGCTGTTGAACATCTATTTAGCTTGTATTTAGGCTGTTCTGTTATCATGTAATTCTGTCTGGTATTACATGGTGTTGATTGTGTCCACCTCCCCTACCTAAGCATGGGCCCATGTCTTACCATTCTTTATTATGCCCCACAACATCTATCATTTACTTCAAGAGCCAATCAACATATCACTACTTTTGAAGCAACTCACCCAACACTTGGCAACAGAGTAAGCATTCAGGAAAAGAAAATGGTGGCCGGGCATGGTGGCTTACGCCTGTAATCCCAGCACTTTGGGAGGCCTAGGCGGGCGGATCACGAGGTCAGGAGATCGAGACCACCCTGGCTAACACGGTGAAACCTAGTCTCTACTAAAAATACAAAATATTAGCCGGGCGTGGTGGCAGGCGCCTATAGTCCGAGCTACGCGGGAGGCTGAGGCAGGAGAATGGCATGAACACGGGAGATGGAGCTTGCAGTGAGCAGAGATCATGCCACCGCACTCCAGCCTGGGTGACAGAGCGAGACTCCGTCTCAAAAAATAAAGATAAAAATAAATAAAAAATACATAAAATAATAATAATAATAAACGTTTTGAAATTTTACTAGAATGAAAAATTGTGATAGTATGGATTTATCTTCTAACTTTTGAATTCTTAAAATAATTCCTAAACTGTTCATGTTTCAGTTAAAACAAACAAAGCAAACTAAAACAAAAAGAAAATTAAATTATCTCCCAAAAATGCAAAAATGAAAATCCATTTTATTTTATGAAACCCTTAAGAATTTTTACATACTGCCTAAGAAAACATCTAGTGATGCTTCTTATGGCAAACTATTCTTCAATTCAACTTAAAGCAATTATAAATAGAGAAATATTATGCATACATTAATACAAGCATCATTGAATTTTTAAGGCAGACACAGAACCAGAGAGCACCTTTGTAAAGAAGTTCATGGATCTTCAAGGTTCCATGTGTGGTCTGTAGCCTTGGTTTTAGAAGGTCGGTCTGGCTCTCTGCCACTGCCAGCTTCCCATATTAGGTACAAGATTAAATGAAAAGTTGAAAAGAAAAACAAATAGGTTCAAAAGTTGGAAAACACAAAAGACTTGGGCAGGTGATTAGAGAGACTAGTGCTTAATATTATAGACTTCCAAATCAGAAATAAGCCTTGATATCAGGCTCTGATACCTACTAGATTTGTAATGTTAAGTACTTTATTTATTGTCTGAAATTTAGTTAATTTATCTGTAATATAAAATTACTATTATGTTCTTTATCAGATTGTTGTTAGATATAATTTATGGCATATATGAAAATGTATTAGATACATTTATTATTTGCATTTTTGGAGATATATGAGAGGAACTCTGATGTTAGTAATTCCCAAGAGAATTTTCTGCAGCGATCATGCTTTCATGTAAAGTCTTTCATCATTTGAGTTCTTTTTAAAAACATTTTTTAAATGTTTATTTTAGTTCCAGTGATACATGTGCAAGTTCATTATATAGGTAAATTACGTGAGATAGGAGTTTGTTGTACAGATTATTTCATCACCCAGGTAATAAGCATGGTATCCAATAGGTAGCTTTTTGATCCTCACCGTCCTCTCACCCTCCACTCTCAAGTAGACCCCAGTGTCTGTTGATCCCTTCTTTGTGTCCTTGTGTATTCAATGTTCAGCTTCCACTTAAAAGTGAGAACATGCAGTGTTTAGTTTTGTGTTTCTGCATTAGTTTGCTTAAGATAATGATCTCCAGATCCCTTCCTTACACCATATACGAAAATCAACTCAAGATGGATTAAAGACTTAAATGTAAAGCCTAAAACTATAAAAACGCTTGAAGAAAACCTAGGAAATACCATTCTGAATATCAGCTCCAACAATGATCTCATGACAGAGATGTTAAAAGCAATTGCAACCAAAACAAAAATTGACAAATAGGACCTAATTAAACTAAAGAGCTTCTGCACAGCAAAAGATACTATCAACAGAGTAAGCAGACAACCTACAGAATGGAAAACAGATATTTGCAAACTATGCATCTGACAAAAGGCCTAATATCCAGAATCTATAATAAATAAATAAATTAACAAGCAAAAAACAAGAAAAAGTAGACAAAGGAAATGAACACTTTTTTGTTTTTGTTTTTGCTTTTGAGACACTCTCACTCTGTCGCCCAGTCTGGAGCGTGGTGGTGCAATCCTGGCTCTCTGCAACCTTCACCTCCTAGGTTCAAGCAATTCTCCTGCCTTAGCCTCGTGAGTAGCTGAAACTACAGGTGCACGTCACCACAGCCAGCTAATTTTGTTGTTGTTGTTGTTGTTGTTGTTGTATTTTTAGTAGAGACAGGGTTTCACCATGTTGGCCAGGCTGGTCTCAAACTCCTGACCTCAAATGATCCACCTGCCTCGGCCTCTCAAAGTGTTAGGATTACAGGCATGAGCCACTGCACCCAGCCAACACTTGTCAAAAGCAGACATAAATGTGACCAACAAGCATATGAAAAAAATCAACATCATTAATCATTAGAGAAATGCAAATCAAACCAGAGTGAGATATCATCTTGTACGAGTCAGATGACTATTAGTAAAAAGTAAAAAAAAATAAAAAAAATAAAAAAATAACGTATTGGCAAGGCTGCAGAGAAAGGGAACATTTGTACACTACTGGTGGGGCTGTAAATTACTTCAGCCAGTGTGGAAAGAAGTTTGGTGATTTCTTAGAGAACTTAAAGCAGAACTACCATTCAAACCACCAATCCCATTATTAGGTATATACCCAAAGGAATATAAATCATTCTACCATAAAGCTACATGCATGCATATGTTCATTTCAGCACTATTCACAACAGCAAGGACATGAGTCAACCTAGATGCCCATCAGCAGTGGACTGGATAAAGAAAGTTTGGCATATAGGCACCATGGAATACTACACAGCCATAAAAAGAATAAGATCATGTCTTTTGCATCATTTGAATTCTGATCTTAACTATTTATATGCCAGGGTATAGAAAGCTGTAAATGCTCTCTGCCCTACATTATGTCATTTTCAAGATTTATATCAGAGGATGGAATAAAGACCCAGAATGCCTACCTACCAGATAAATAGATGACATAATACTGACATAAGTAACAAATTCACTGGATGACAAAATCAACAGGCCAGAAAAATGGGCACAGACACATAAAAAGTATAAAATCTAATAGGGATTGAGATAAATATTCATATTTGATTCCCATCCAGTAAATGAACTATATATTTGCAAGGTAGAGGAGATTGGTTCTGGGGAAATATCAGGATTTGTGAATTGACCACATGCTTTCTCTGTGCTGACATCACTACTATTATATTAATTGGGTCCAAAACATATCTTCTACTTGTTGCTCTTGTTTTCTTATCCTTTGGAGTTCATTTATTCTACCATATCTACTCACTCCTACTTCTATCTGTAGATTGGAACCTATAGATTGAAATGAGTGTTTTAGGAATATGAATATTTAATACTCAATACATATATTAGATGCTAAAATATCAACTAAACAAGGATCAAGAACTAGGAAAAGTAAGTTCCAATGATCAGAGAAACCTGTATTTGTATTCATATATACACATATACACACATGTATTCAGATTCTCTCATTTGCTAGCTGTGTTCCTTGGTTGTGTAACTTTTATGAGCCTCAATTTTCTCTTCTGTGAAATAGGAGCAGGCAATACATATACCATAGAATCTGTGATATATTTAAAGCTTTCAGAAGGCTTTTAACTCCCTTCCTTCTCCTTCATGGAAGGCAGCTGCTAAGATTATAAAATAATTTGCTCTAAATGAGGTGAACTTGGGTGTCCTTGTGAGTACTATATTGAAACAGTAAATAATCAATGTAAAGAGAAGGTCAACGAGGGTAGTGTGAAATAGGGGACCTGGATGTAAATAAAATGGTTAAAGAACCAAAGGATAGTCATATGAGAAAATAATACTTAGTGCAGGATAGGGCTGGACATAAAGTTTGTCTTCAAATACACAAAGGAATATGATACAGAAGCGTAAGTCTATTGCTACAAAGAACAAAAGTAGGAACCAAGGGTAAAAGTTACCAAGGGATGGCTTTGGGTTTACTGTAAATAGGAATTATTTATTATAAATAAGAATTCAGATGGAAAAACTCAAGCATTTGATGAAAAATGTTCAGATGTACTATAGAGATATCCCCACACTGGGTAAAAATAAATGAGCTGGAGGTGACAGCATTCATTTCATGTATATCATATGTGAATATAAAGATACAAAAGTAAGTCATTATAAGCCTGTAAGTCTATTATTTCTTGATAGATGACACAGAAGTTCCTGATACTTGTAAGAAAGAACAATAACTGATGGCAATTGTGGAATTGCTGTGTCTTAGTCTCTTTTGTGCTTACTGTAACAGAATACCTAAGGCTGGATAGCTCATAATAAACACAAATTTATTTCTCACTGTTCTGGAGGCTGGGAAGTACAAGATCAAGAGACCAGCATCTGGTGAGGGTCTTTTTCTGGGTCTACACATGGCTGGCAGAAGAGTAAACAAACTAGCTGAACATTGCATAAAGCATTTATTATAAGGGCCTCAATCTCATCTATGAGCGGGGGAATCCCTTAGGCTGATCACCTCTTAAATACTCTACCTCTTAATACTATCACATTCAAATGATAGCTAACTTGAAATATATACTTGTAAGACAAATAGTTATTGCCTCAAGTACCATCACCTCTAAAATAGCAGGGCCTTAGCCCTCTCTCAAATTTTCTCCAAGTTATATGCAGGAGTAACCAAAAGTGTGCCTCACTTGTATTCAGTTAAACCTATCAGCAGCATATGTCCCCAGGTTTCTGTCCTGCTCTTACTCTTGTAGTTTTGTTTTCCCGAATACACATCTCCTGAGCAAACCAGAGTAGCCTCACAGCAGCCACTGCAGCCATGGGAACATCATATCGAGCGATGAATGTTCATCTGGAAGTTCCCGAGCCTGAGTTCCATGGCCCGAGATTTCATGCAGAAACAAGACCATCTTCCGCATCTCCAGGCCATTGTTTTGTTGCATGGGCCCTGACACAGTTTTTCCCATGCTCAGAATTTCCCAAAGTCCCAACTTAGCAATGCCATTAGCCCTCTGCCTCTACCCTACCCTATCAGTTCAAAACCAAGCCAAGAAGCCAATTTGAAATAGGCTTCACACCAGCTCCATCCTTCCCTTCTACCCCCTTTTTTCTTTCTTTCTAATTCCTTGCTCCTGCACAACCCAATGAAGACCAATTCTGTTTCTAGTTTCCAGTCACAAAATAAAAGCATCAATGCACAAAACCAAATAGATCTGGTTGGTATAGATTTATGTTGAGAATGCAAATAGGCAGTATGTTGGTGACGGTATTTAGAAGGGGGGAAATTATCATTTATTTTAGCAGCAGCTGGTCCAAATATCCTGTTTCATTTCTTTTTTTCAAGAGGAAGGCAGATTGCAAAGCCTTTTAAGATAACTTCAAATGTACTAATATTATAATTCTATAAAGAGATTTCTTTCATGCTCTATAGAAATAGGCCATTAAATTTGCATGTCTAAAGGAACTTTTCAGTAATTACTTCGCTTAAACGCAATTAGTATATCAGCCCATGTAACTGGCAAGAAAAAGGAGGACAAAGTAAATTATACAACTTTGTTTCACTGTGTGTATTAGAGAGGAATAAATCAGTCTCTTATAACAGCTATACCTATATTTTAATCTGACTTTATAATGTGAAACAGTAAATTGCATTGGCCTATTTTTAAAGGGCTTATCTGTTTGGTCTGCAGGTGTGGGAATATACTGGTCTTAAACAGAGACTGATTTAAGAGTCTCCCTTATGGGGAAATTGGAGATAATAGAGTTAATATTTCAATATTTTTGTTTCTATGTGTCTTTTCTAGAGAAAGAAGGTTTCTTCTTTTCCATCTCTCACCTTCCTATCCCCATGAAGTAACTTAAATGCAGTAAAACATTTCTTCTATTCATCATGTTTTTGGGGCCTATTGCTTCAACAAGTACATGACAGTATAAATTCTATTGCCATAATTTTAAAAAGCAAAGGCTCTTCTTTCTACCTGGTTTATCAGAGTAGGCTTGCAGTGGCTATTCCAAAAGCAGGATTTCTAGGAACATCTGGCAGACAGGAATGCAGTTTTAAGAGACATAAATTGTACTTAAATATTTCACTGAATAGCTGTTTGAGCTTGTACAAGGAACTTAACCTATTACTTCCTACTTTTACCATCCATGAATATGATTAAATATTCCATCTTTCCCACAGTTTTAAATAAGGATCAAATAAGATACTGGATTGGAAAATATTTATTTATTTTTCCCGTCTTTAAATACTGTTTGCTTTTAAACACCATATAATCGTGTTTAAAACAGTGTTATTTGTAAAACAAATAGTGTCCTACGCAAACCTTTGAACAGTGTTTACTTTGTGGGAGCACTATTGATAATGTTTAGAAATTTCAATCCATTTAATTTTCAGAACAGCCAGGTGAGTTGCAGCTATTACTATCCACATTTTCTAAATGAAAAAAACAAAGACACAGAGAGGTTAAGTAACTTGCACAACTTTTCCCAGCTAGTAAGTAGCTGAACTGAGATTTTAATACAGTCCACCTGGATCTGAAATCCATCCCCTTAACCCCTCTGCTGTGCCGTTTCTCACTTTGAAAACTCCAATATGTTGTACGAATTTTAGGCACTATTATATTACTTTTTACTTTAATTGCTTTACTCTCAAATGGGGATAGTCGTACGCTGAAGGTTTACAATATTGTGTCAAGGGTGTACTTCCAGATGCAGTTTAAACCACAGAAAATTTATTAGAAGATTTGAGGAAGAAATAAATTATTGAACTGTTAAATTATTTAAAGTGTTGCCTTTATTTTAAAATATTCACACATATTTTTAAAGAATAAAGCAAAAATCACAAATTTTTCATAGCAAAACATGAAAATTCAAATAATTTTAACATGAAATTTAAGGCAGATAAAAACTGCCCTCAGCTGGCTGCAAGGAACATGCAGAACAGATAGCTATATCCTCATTAGAGGCAACTTTTGATGGAAATGATGGACAAGGATGAGAAGTCACAGACATGGTCAGCACCTCAATAAGAACAAAAAAAAAATTGATAATAATGATGTTTCTGAGTTATATATGTGATTTCTTATGCGGTATCCAGCAGACACCTTTATGATTCTTATATATCTTCCCATTTCATGTTAGTTCCCTCCTAGATTTTAGATCGCCAAAAAAGATTCTCTGGAATTGCACCAGGACCAACAGGACAAGACACTTATCTGCCGCTGTTGAGAGTATCATAGCTGATGGATTATAGCTATGTCTTTGATGAAAACTGCCCTCAGCTGGCTGCAAGGAACAGCCTCACTGAAAGTTATGCCTCTCCTGGAGGTAGCAGTGGCCAATGCCTGACTGATGTGGAAATACAAAGGCTAAGGCCTATGCCTCAATTTGGGAAAACTCTGAAAGGCCAACCCAGCTGGAGCTTTCAATAACGGGTGAGGCCTCTGTTGCATCCCCATAGTAGGCCAGCTCCTTTCTCTGCCTGTGTCCTCCATACTTCCTTAAAGATTTATCTCAGAGCATACTCCCCGAAAACCTTTGCAAGCAACTCTGTCTCAGAGACTGTTTCCAGGGAACCCAATCTAAGACAACTGCTCTGTGGAATGTTCAGCTCCTGTGGTGTGGACTTGACAGATTAATTGACCATGATCATTGTTTAAAAAAAAAAAAAAAGAAAAAAAAGTCCACAGTGTTGAAGTGCATAGCTAAATGAGAATGAAATCATCATGCTTTCAAGTATCAGGATGGGCTATACGAAGTGACTCAAAGCCAGGCTCAAATGCGAGGATTAGAACCAGAGCATATGAGGGAACGAGATCTGGTTACTCAAAGAGAAGACATGGCTGGTACCACTTAACGGAGATAGACAGTCTTACTGGCACAGCGGTTCTTTTCAAGGAGTGAGAACAGTCCTGTGTTAAAGCCATGACTCAGATGGACAGTCCAAAGCAAAAAAATCAATATGAGAGTGTACAAATGGACTCAATAAGAAAATGACAATAATACTAGAATATTATTACAAGGCAGAAGAAAATATCCTAGTGAATTGCTGAACTACTCCTGATATTGTCTTCGCTGCAAATCTGGTTATTGATTAGTTGTCGCCTATATAGGTCCTATGCTCACCACTTATTCCTAAGGATTTTGTCATCTTTACACAATAAAAAATTAAACATTTTCTGAAAATCATTCTCAAGCAGTGGCAAAAATAGAGCATGAGATGTATAACCAGATTTCCATCTGAGACAATGAGCAGGTTATTAAATGGCTCTGAAATCAGTTAATCTCTATGAGTCCTAGTTTTCTTCTCTGTAAAATGAAGAAAAAATAATTACATAAATATTACAGACTTATTGCTAATCTTAAATGAGTCATTACAAGTGAAAATTATCTCTACATTATCACAGGTTGACAAAAATGTTTATTTTTAGTCACTAAAAGAAGCTTTTATAAAAAAAATAAGCATAGCAATTTTAATTCATTCCTCAAGAAAATCAGAAACAGTATCACACTGAAAATAACACTAGATAAAATATAAAAATAACTTTCATAAAAGGTATATGATATTAGAAATTACGAAGTCAAAGCAGATGAGAAAATGAAAAGCAACAGGTAAATGAAGAGGGAAGGTGCTTTTGCTTTGAGGGAATTTGCAAATTGTAGCACATCTGAATTTTCATTTTGATGACCAGCCAAGGCAAGATGGATAGAAACCTAATGGAGGAAACACAATGGTGAGGATTCTAGTAGGACAAAGTTCTCATAGTAATTTGAAACATAAAAAAGCTGCATTCTCAGAATAAAAGTGAGTCAATCAGCCTTCATACGAATTTGTAGCCTGCACTTCACATTTCAGGGCTAGTTCTACTAATATCCGACTTTGATTTAACATGGCCTTCAGGCTGGGCATGGTGGTTCACGCCTGTAATCCCAGCACTTTGGGAGTCTGAGGCAGGTAGATCACTTGAGGTCAGGAGTTCGAGACCAGCCTGGGCAATATGGCAAAACCCTTTCTGTACTAAAAATACAAAAATTAGCCAGGTGTATGGGCATGCACCTATAATCCCAGCTACTTGGGAGGCTGAGGCAGGAGAATTGCTTGAACCCTGGAGGCGGAGGTTGCAGTAAGCCAAGATTGTGCCAATGCACTCCAACATGGTTGACAGAGCAAAACTCTGTCAAAAAAAAAAAAGGAAAGAAAGAAAGAAAGAAAGAAAGAAAGAAAGAAAGAAAGAAAGAAAGAAAGAAAGAGAGAGAAAGAAAGAAAGAGAGAAAGAAAGGAAAGAAAAAAAGAAAGAAAGAAAGAAAGAAAGAAAGAGAAAGAAAGAAAGAAAGAAAGAAAGAAAGAGAGAAAGAAAAAAAGAAAAAAGGGAAATAAAGTAAGAAAGATGGCTTTGAGTGGGTTATGTCCCAGGCACCCGGGGCACAGTTATATCCAAGTTTTACCTGGAGGAAATTGCATTCATGCTGTAGTTCTAGTATGAACCTCTCACATACCAATGGAGGCACAGGAGGAAATGGAAAATCAGAGGAAGCCACAGAGAAAACAAAGTCTTTGCATATTGGAATCATCGGAAAAATACTAAAAAACATAGTGTTTATACATAAAGGAACAATAGTTTATAATATCTGCAGAAAATAGGAAAGTATAAAAAAAGTCATTATGCATTTGAAAGACAGCTAAATCGACTTGAGAAATTAAAAGTGCAGTAACTGTAAAAAAAAAAAAAAAAAAAAAAAAAAAACTTTCAAAGGCCCCACCTTGTAGGACCATCACCTTGAGGGTTAGGATTTTAACATGTGAATTCTAGGGGGACACAAACCTTCAGACCATAACAACAGTTATTGGAAAATGAGTCAAAAGGATGCACTATATGCACTTCACATATTTGCCTTTTTATGTGGAGAATAATATAATGTACCCCACAAAACATTTTCCTTTTTGCATCCATTACAATGTTTATATAAAATTAGTTAAAAGTGCACAATAATTACCACTTAAAAGGTGTTTGTATGTGACTGGGTCTAAACTGGCCTTGTAAAATATATGATTCCATTTAATCACATATTGTTAACCTCATTTGAAGATAAGGAAACAGGCTCAGTATCACACTGCTAGTCAGTAAAAAAGTGAGGATTTAAATTCTCGTCTGACTTCAAAGCACATCCTCATAATCATTGTTCTCTAAATTTATTTTTTAAATTTGTTTCTTTCATGTTTGAGGAAAGTATAGGTGCCATACCTGGAAAGGAGTGAAAAATACGCTGACATAACAGTTGTCAGTCATATTTATTAAGCAGTGAGCTACTTCTGTACATTACCCTAATTTTTCAAGATTAATAATTTACAATTAATATTTATTCAATTAAGCAATTTGTACTTAGTGGTTAAGATAATTTTATATTTAATTTGATTATTTAATAGAGATAACTGCTTCATACATTTTTTAGATTAGAGAAAGCTTAATTATCACCAATATTGATCTACTGGTATTTATTTTTAACATTTTGAAAAGTTTAGTTCGCATTTGTTAATTTGAAAATATGGAGAGTGATTGTGATGACCATTCTGGTCCTTATGCTCTGTCACCTACCACCATTATTGACCAGGCAAGAGTTTAGTATTTCCAATCTGGGCCTGTGAACAGAGAGACGTCTATGTGGGTTCACTTGGGAAAAGTTCTGAGAAATTGGAACTATGATGATTACCTTCCTTTTATTTGTGTAATGAAATGAGAAAATTTTATAAATTTGAAAAAATGTGACAAGTTGGAAAATACACTTCCAGAGATAGTACTTATCTAAAAAAAAAAAAAAAACCAAAAAAAAAAAACAGTGTTCACAGAATTAATTTAGAAGTCAGGGATTTGGATCTCTGATCATACTTCTTTATATAAAATATGGGCTATTCTTCTCTCTAGAGTAGCCCTCAACCTAAGTGTAACCCAGTGGTCCTGAATTTAGAGGCATGACATTCCCAGTGTCATGTTGAGTGAGGATGGTGCTGCCTATTTTAGATTTGAAACAGCTCCCTGCCATGGTTGAAATCATGCACACATTTCATTATTGACAAGTGAGGCGTCAGCCCCTAAAAGAAACAAGCAGGCAAGCAGAAGGATCGTTTGAAGTGGTCTGGTAACATTGTTGGAAGGGTTGTAGAAGGTCCCAGCCTGAAACAAGTCAATTACAATGTTCACAATCATCCAGCTGCCATGTCTAAGAAGGATACCCCAAGTCTGATGTGCTGTCAGAACCCAAGAAGATAATAATGCCGCAAAGGAGACAGGCAAAATAGAAAAGAATATTCTGAAGGGCCATTGCCTCAAAGGTGATAGGAGGCTCTTATTACTGAGACAGATCAGCTCTCCACCTTTGTCAAGTTTCTTGAGCATAAGATTGAGGACCTCACTGAACCAGCCTTCTTGCTTTCTTGATATCAGTGCCCGAGGAGGGGTTGGGACTAGGCTGATGGGGCTGAGGACCTCATTGAGCCAGCTTTCTTCGCTTTCTTGTTATCAGTGCCTAAGAAGGGGTGAGACTAGGCTATGGGACTGGGGTTGACATTATCCTGTTAAGAGAAGAAAGAAATCTGTGAGGGAAATGGAGGATCTTGCTCCAGCTGTCCCCGTTCCTGTCATGACTGCCTCCTCACTCTGTAGTTGCAAGGCCTCACAGAGGAGCCTCAGCTTTTTCTTATTTGTCTGTAGCATCAACATTCACACAGAATCATACATTGTGAACTAGAGTGCTTCCACAGATAAGAGAAACGCTGCTTTAAAATATATCTTTAATTATTCATTTGTTCTTCCTCAACAGACACTTAATAATTACCAGGATGGTTAAAAATACTACGAGACAGACAATCTAGCATTCAAAATTTAAGAAGTCTACATATTTACATTAGTATAAGATATTTGCCAAAATAATTAAAATTTTAGTTAAATGTGATGAGTATCTCTCCACAAATAAGGCACTAACAGAATTAAAGAAGATAAAAGATGACTTCACAGGTACACACACACAGAAGATCTTATTAATACGAACTGAAAATGAATCTTCAGAATCTATGTCTCTTACTTTAGAACACTGGGACATTGGTTTATTTCCTTAAACTTATCCAGTTTCCAAAGGTTATTGATTCTGTTAACTGACCACATTTGTAAATTCTTTTGTTACACTAGAATGTAATCCTTTAGTATCTAAAGACTGAATACTATTTAAAGGGTCAAAGTGTTCCCTTTCTATCTTCTCTTTCGTAGTAAGTTTCAGCTCCCTCTTTCTCTTTTATATATCTCCTTGTTAAGCAAACAAAAGTAAACAGTAGTTGAGTATGTGTGTTATTTCCATCAGGTTAACAAAAATGTGAGTCCTTCTTAAATAGTTCCCTGTTGTTCAGTTTATCCTCTTTTCTGATCTTAGCAAATATAATTTCTTTTATTGTTTTGGGCTATTTTCATAGATCTCAACACAGTCTGAGCTTTGGGGTATCCTGACTATATTGCTACTGACCTGGATGCTCTAAGGCATTTTTTTTCACATTAAGAGTTAATGATTCTACTGATCTCTCTGCATCCATTCTTCTTCCTATTCTATGTATTGTTTTAAAGGCTAACTTCAGAGAGCTCTGTAGGTAGTCAATGTATTCTCTTTTTTTTCCTCTTCTGTGGAATTATCAGAGTTTCACTGTAGAAAATCCCATCATTCTTTTGTATCAAATTTTATTTAAATTTTTTTATATCACAAGAAAATGAATATAGATTTACTGTAAAATTAATACAGAAGTTTAGAAAATAAACAGATAAATTTCCTGTGCCCATAACAACCCCAATTCCATATCCAGAGGTAGTTATCATTCTTACTTTTATGTTTCAATATCACTTTATAGTGATGTTGGCATTTAAAAATGGCAGAAGATATATTATCTGAGCATCTAAACACCAGAACTTTCTAAAATTTTAGTATGTGTTTTGATCCTCAATTTATAGACCAATGTGCCATAATAATTGAAGAAATTATAGTGCATGGTGCTATTGTGCTATATATAGGGCATGATGCTTGCTAAGGTGCTGCAGCTGGCCAGTTTGTGTTGCCATGGAATCCTGATTCTTTGTTGTATAGGCAGAGGATGTGGAACCTGAAAAAGGGGTTGCACTGACATCACAGTATTGCTGCAGGAATGACATAGGTCATCTAGGATTATCATTTGTCCATATGTTTTGACAGTTAAAGCTCTTTTAAAACCAATGAATTGTTCAAGTATGTATTATATGCCTTTTTTATTATAGGACGCTATGGATTTGCAATGTCTACATGGTGGAAATAGCATTAAACTAAAACATGGCAAATCTTGATTATTATGAATAAATGATACATATGTGGGTATTTGGATTTTTTAAAAGCAAACACATGTATTTTGCAATTGTTTTCATGTTGGTACGTATATAGTCCTGCATCACACATTTAATAGCTGCATGATATGGCACAGTTTACATATCACTTGTGATTTCAACAGTAAACATTTTTGGGCAGGGTTAAGGGAACCAGCAAAAGATGGTGAAATACCCAGGTATTAGCAACGGAAGAAAGCAATTACCACCTCTCGTCCCGAGAAAACAAGGAGAGTATGTTCTTTGTTACTGGAGCCCAGTGAATGTTGTCATCATGGAAGTCTTGCCCAGACTTACCCAGTGGGAAGTCTGGCCACTGGTAGAGGGATACAGCCACTACCAGCCACAGTATGGCAGAGAAGTAGCAGAGAAGAAATAACAGAAATCGCCTCTCACTCCCCAATTGTGTTGTTGCCTCCATGGGCCAATCCAAACCGAAAGCCAGAAGGTAAGGGAACCCCAGATCAGCCTCCAAGCAATAAGAGCAAGACAGAGAAAGGACATAGAGGGGCAATCACAAAACAGTGAACATTGCTTGTGTAGAAGGATCATTCTGTAAGCCTTTATTAAAGGTTTAATTTTAACTCAGTGGATATTAAAATGTTCTACAGAATGAGAGATATCTTAAGTAAAGTAAAAAGACAAGCACCAGATTGGAAGAACATATTTGTAAAGATAAAAATATTATATATATAAAATACCATATATATACACACATATATAACAGAAATATATATATACATATATAATAGAAAAGATTACTAACCACAGTATATTTTTTAATGTTACTTTAAGAATGAGCAACCTAATAAATCTATCTACCTGTTAATATCTATCACTTCGCAGTTACCTTGTGTGTGTGTGGTAAAAGCATCTGGACTCTACTCAGCACATTTTCGGTATACAATACAATATTATTAACTATGATTCTGATGCTGTACATTAGATATCTAGACTTATTCATCATATATAACTGCTACTCTGTAACTTTTGACCTACATTTTTCCTTCCCCTCCCTTCTCTCACCTCACCCTTTGTAACCACTGTTCTACTGTTTCTGTTACATATTCTTTTTTTTTTTTTAAATCTGTGTGTAAGTGAGATTATGCAGGGCAGTTTATTTCTTCCAATGTCTGGCTTATTTCACTTAGCCTAATGGCCTTCAGGTTCATCTATGTTGTCACAAATGTCAGGATTTCTATCTTTCTAAAGACTAAATAGTATTTAATTGTGTGTGTGTGCGTGTGTGTGTGTGTGTATGCACATACTATATTTTTAAATCCATTCATGTGTTAATAGACACTTAAGTTGATTCCATGTTTTGGCTATTGTAAATAATGCTGAAGTAAGCGTGGTAGTACAGATATCTCTTGGACACACTGATTTCATTTTCCTTTGGAAACATACCCAATGGTGGAATTGCTGTATCATATGGTAGTTCTGTGTTTAACTTTCGAGGAAATTCCATGCTATGTTAAACTGGCTTTACCAGTTTACATCTCCAACGGTTGTGTACAAGGGCTCTCTTTTCTCCACACTCTCACCAATACCTATCACTTGGTTGTTTTTTTTTTCTCTCTCTTTTTAATTTTATTTTTAAAATAACAGCCATCCCAATAGGTGTGAGGAAATATTTCATAGCAGTTTTGATTTTTATTTCCCTGATGATTAACGATGTTGACCAAATTTTACATACCTGTTGGCGACTTTTTTTTTTCTTTGGGGGAAAAAAAAGCCTATGCATGTCCTTTGCTCATTTTAAAATCTGGTTATTTGGGGTTTTGGTTTTGGGGGTTTTATTGTTGTTATGTTGAGTAGTGTGAGTTTCTTATAGATTAGGGATATTAATCCTTTATCAGATATATAGTTTGCAAATATTTTCTCCCAATTTGTAGACTGCCTTCTTATTTCATTGATGGTTTCCTTTACTCTGAAGGAGCTTTTTAGTTTGATGTAGTTCCACTTGTTTATTTCTGTCTTTTTTGCCTGATATTTTGGTGTGATACCCAAAAAACACATTGTCAAGGCCCTATGTTTTCTTCCAGGAATTTTATAGTTTCAGGTCTTAATAAAATAATGTTTAAATGATGAACAGTATTTGTAGTCTTAGGATAAATACTTCGTTATGTTTTACTAATTTTTTAGTACAGTAAGAAATTTAATTTCATGATTTAAAAAAGTTGTATGTTCATGTATGACATTGGGCTATTAGGTTTTTATGACAGTCTTGTGGTACTGGTGTTATAGTAGCCTTGGGATGAATAAGGACACTTTTCTCTTCATTCTTTACTTTGAAACAGCTTAAATAAAAAGAATTATCAGACAACTCGTAAGTCCCTTACATGATGATTTGAATTCACAAAAAAAGCAAATGTCATTTAAAACAGTACTGCTTTGAATATTTTTTTAGTTTCATTTTTAGTTTGCTAAGATATTTTACTTGTTTTTCCAGACATTTTTGTCACTTTTGTTGTCCTAGAAAATGATTATTTTATTTAAATTTTTAAACATATCAGCATAAATTTGCACATAATGTTATCTTCTTGTTTTTCATTTTCTCAACATCTGTAATTATGTCCCGTTTCTTTTGCCCAATGTTATTAGTGAATTGTCTTTTTCCCATTAATCAGACTTGCTAGCATTTTTAATATTTTGTTTATTAGTGTTTTCCAAAAATTCATCTTTTAGCTTTTTGTTGTTGTTGTTCTCTGTATTATGAAACCTGAATTTATCATTGCTTATATTCATTCTCTCTATATTCTTGGAATTATTTTCAGCATCTCTAATGAAAGGCTAAATCTATTATTGATTTTTTTCATTTTCTAATATATGCAGATAAAGCTATAATTGTTTCCCTGAGAATTAACTTGGAGGGAAAGATAGTAAAAGAATAGTTTTTAAAATACTTTTTATTTTTACTTACATAATAGGATGAGGTTAAAATGGAAGTTTTGGCTGAAACTCCAGAACACTAGAAACTACATCTCAGGATAAGATAATAACCCTACAAAGAATAATTTTCAATCAGATATTTGTAAGACTTTAGGCAACCGTTAAGTTCCTCACTCACATCTAGGATATTAAAGGGTCAAGAGTTTCATTTGGTGAAAATTGTGGAAGAGGATTTCTCTGGATTGAACTTTGGTGAAGAATCACAACCACTGTCTCTCTCCTACAAGGAAGAGTAGTGGGGAGTGTGCTACATCCCAGCTCCACATCGCTGGAAATGGGATTTGAGGTAATGACTAGGAGTTTAACCTATATTTCCTGCAGTTAGAAGGACAGTAGTGGTAGCCTGGGGTCTGAGTCTAGACTAAGAAATGAACGTGCAGCAGGCTGTAGTGGCTTTTGTGGCAGCAAAGTCATGACCTGAAGTTTGGTGGGAAACTGTTCTTCCACATTTTATTGGGAAAAAGACTTGTAATTTCCATTGACCAGACCTTTATAGAGAGGCAGCATCACCTCTCTCCAACCGTACCAGCTAATTAGAGGACCTGATTAGCTAGAAGGAGAGAAGGGGTAAAAGAATTAGGTGAGGAAAAAGAAAGGAAGCCAATCAGCTTCCTTTCCTTTGCTGTTTGTCCATAGTAGGACTACAAGGGAAAGGGGGAGATACCTGAAATCAAGGTTAGCTTCTTTAATGATGACATAGGACTGGACATTTTAGGGGCTGAACTGAGACTTTGTTTGGTAAATGAATGTAAACAGGAATTATTAATTTGTAATAAATCATGAGGCTACCCAGTTTACCTGAACAGGGAAAAGCGGAAGAAATAGCTTCACTCAACAACTGTAAAAGACAATGAGAAGAAAAAGTAGAATCACTTTATGACTACATCCCATGAGTCATGTTTGTTCCCATTATAGTTTTATTGGCTTGACCTGATGATTTCTGAGAGGAAGTGTTAATGTCCTCTATTATGGTTATGTCTTTATCTGCTAGTCCTTATATATTGCATTGGGTTTTGTTTAGCAAATTTTAAACCGATACAGCTAGGAGAATAAAGACTCCTGTTTTATAAGTTCCTAGTAAAATGGACTTTGTGTCGTAATAAAACAGGCCTCTTTATTCAAATAATTGATCTTCACATTGAATTCTATTTTTTTATTATATTACTGTTGCCACAGCCATTTTTAAGATAAATTTTACTAGATATTTTTTTCGATCCTACATTTTGTTTGGGATGTGTCTCTTAAAAATACCATTTAGTAACTTGGGTTGTCTACTTGTTCTTATTCTGGTTTCTCTGTTTAACTTTTTAAATTCAATCCAACGTTTTCTCTCTCATAGAAAAATTTATACCTCCATATTTATTTTGATTACTTTTTATGTATTTTTAAATTACTTATTATTTTTTAAAATTATTTTGACATAATGAAACAAACATGGTAAAATATTTTAGGTTGTTTAGCATGTAATTTCGTTACCTAAGTTGTTCTCTTGAGATTTTGGTCAGGATTCTCTATCCCAAGTGGTAGACGCACAACTCAAAATAACATAAGAAAAAAATATGCATGTGCAGGCTGAAGCAAGAAACACACAGAACAATGAGAGGAAAGTGACCCTCAGTGCCGACAGAGTATCAGGGCTTAAATAGCATCAGAGTAATCTTTCCACCTTCCTGTCACCAGGCTTAGCTTCACTCTCTTTATTGTCATCATTTTCTCAGTCTTCTTCTTCATGCAGCTCCTACTTGAATAGTGATGGCTTTAGGCTCATATTCTTACAATTCTAAATCCTATGGGATGAAAGAGTTCTTTTCATCTTTTCCTCAGTAAAACAAAATTGCAGGAAAGAATTTAGATGAACTTGGTTTTGATCACGTTACAGCAGTTACTGTTGCTTGGGAATTGAGTCACCATGACTGAAAAGAGAGTGTTAATGAAGAAAAAGAGAGTTCTGTTAATGGGAGAATAAGGGAAGGAATTACATTGTAAGGGAAGACATCACATTTTCAGGAGGCCTCATTGATTCTGGGTCAATCTTGTTTACTCTACTGTTTAGACACCTTACAATCCATATCCATTATCTTAGTGACTTACATTAACGTTTAATACATATTTGAAGATATACTTACTTTTCTACATATATCTTGATTGGTTTTAGTATCTAGATCCAGTTCCAAATTCTACAGAAATTTCAGCATGGTTCACACCCCCTCATGCACATCCACTCACATCCACCTACCATGTTGATATCACCTGAATTGTAAAAGGTTCATACTGTTTTCAATTTTATGAGATATGCGCCAGTAATTATTTGCTTTCACTATGCTCTTCCTGTCCTGTTACATCTCAATAATAGTATTTTTTTCTGGATTTGCCTTGCTGTTGAAAATTATCAGCCCAGCATGTGCTGTTGAGTTTCATTAATATGGCAAGTAACTGAAATTGCTTATGGGGAATTTCCAGTGAAATTATCTGTAGAAAATCTACTTATAGTACACATTTGTTTGCATAGTAAACATGCACCTAAAAATTCTGGGGTTCATTAAATCTATGCATAAACAAATTCAGTTTTAACTTCTGCATCAAAACATCTAATTCAGAAAGCTCTATTCGCAGCATAGCCTAGAAGCTCAGGGAGGCCAAGGGGTTTGCTTCAGACATGCAGTGAGGTAGTGACAGACTGACCATAGAGATGCTGCATTCTAAACCTCATATCGTAATTATTTCCCCATTGCTACAAATCCACAAGTACATTGCTTGTAGGATCATGAGGAAAATATGGCTGAAAGTAAGTTTTTGCCTGGATTCTGAAATAATGAGAGAAGGTTCCTAGGATTTATATTCTAGATCTTCACCTCAAAGGCTTTCTTTTTTAGCAAACCTGACTCTCATCTGCATCTCATGTTGCTGTTATCCTATGGAATTAATGTCCTGTACCCAGCTTATGGAGGACAAAAGAAGCAAGCAAATTTGATTATCTTCTATGAGGCAGGAATTGCAAAGAGCCATGATACCAAGTTCTAGAACAGAAATTCCTAAAGTGGCTGGATGGCCTGCTTCTTCAAGGCCTGTTACCACCTGTCCAGCATGTTAGCAACTGCTGGCCCTGGAAGCAGGTATTCCTTTAAGGGCTGGAATTGTGCAGGCTGGTGACCACTATCTGGAGATCCTGCAGTTTGAAAAGCCCTCTCCAAGTGCACATTAGTAATCTGGATGAGGTCCACACCAGCTCTGCCAACCTCATTACTGCCAGGAAGGAAGCAGCTTCTCAAATGAAAGGAAGATAAATAAGCTTCTTTGTCATAGCAATTCCAGACAAAAATAGCTGAAATGTTATTTAATATGAAGCAAATTACTGTAGAGGTTCTGAGCTTGTCATTTTAAGGAATCTGTGTCTAGGTACTTAAGTCTTCAAAAAAAAAAAAGTCAGATACAATATGCCGTGTATGGAGCTATTTCAAATGGCCCCGTTTTTTGGTATAATACTTAATTTTACTTTCAATTTTTAATTATAGCTTATATTCGATGATAATTCTTATTTCCATTATTTGAATCTTCTTTTACCCAAAGCTACTTAAACAGGACAGGGACATCTCTGCAGTTAACGGGACCAAGGAAACATTTTTGTTAAGAAGATTAGTCTCTTTCTGCAAGCACTAAGTGGTAATAGATATTACCAAACATAAGCATAATGATGGCAAGAAAAATATCAATTCCATATTCATGAAACTCCAGGCAGGTGCGGTGGCCCATGCCTGTAATCCCAGCGCTTTGGGAGGCCGAGGTGGGTGGATCACTTGAGGTCAGGAGTTCAAGACCAGCCTGGCCAACATGGTGAAACCCTGCCTCTACTGAAAATACAAAAATTAGCCAGGCGTGGTGGTGAGTGCCTGTAATCCCAGCTATTCAGGAGGCTAAGGTGGGAGAATCGCTTGAACCCGGGAGGTGAAGGTTGCGGTGAGCTGAGATCACGCCACTGCACTCCAGCCTAGGTGACAGAGCAAGACTCTGTCTAAAAAAACAAACAAACAAAATAACAAAAAAAAAAAAAAAAGAAGAAGAAGAAGAAGAAAAGAAAAGAAATTCCAGTTACTTTTCTCCATCCTTGACTTATCTCATTTTTTTTTTCTTTGAAGTTCAAGTAACTCCTGTGTTTGCTACTTTACACCTTGCATCAGAACTTCAGTTCTTCCTGTTGCAGTTGTTTTGTGTTGGGAAACCATGATATTAATGATGCTTGAAGGTATCTTCAGGGGTTGTTTGCTCCTGGGCTTTTCCTGATGTCCAGGAATGCCAGTTTGGGTGACTGTGACTGGCAAAACTAAAAAGGGATATGGGCCCTTCTTACTGAGGCCATGAGACCTGACAGGTAATGTACCAGAACTCAACTACTAATCAAGAACTTAACTGATGGAAGTAACCTAATCTCTGCTTTCTACTACCTTCTCTTTCTGAAACTGATGTTAAGGGACACCTGTACCCTCTCATTCTTGCTGCAAGGCTTGGCCAGACTTATCCTATTTAACATAGATTCAGAAAGGTGACCTGTTACTATTTGTAGATGGACTGAACTAAACTTCTGTATTTATGACCACTTTGATTTTTTCTTCCCCCAGCAAACCTAAACTGTACTATATCCCTCTGTTTGTTCTTACAATAGCTTCCTATTAAGGGCCTATCTTCTTGTCTATATTATGTCCTCAGAAGACAGGGGCTTTGTCCTTCTCATTTCTAAGATGCTAGACACAGAGTAATTGGTCAGTGAAACCTTGCTGATTTAAACAATGCAAAGACCCAAAGTGAACTTTATAGAGGCATGTTGGATAACACCCCGAAATATTTCTTTCTCTATTATTGACCATTCTTAGTGATTTATTAATTGTAAAAAAAAAAAAAAAAAAAAAAAAAAAAAAAATGAGCATGCTACTTGGAATTCTTTAGCTTTGCATTTAAATTTCAAATCTATCATTTATCTATGGTATGAGCTACACTTCTTAAGTTTCAATTTCCTTGTCTTTCAGATGGGATAATGATGCCTCTTTTAGAAGATTTTCATAAGGATTAAATTAAGTGACATAAAACTGTTAAGCATTGTATCTGTCATATACAAGATGAATTTCCCCATCTTAACAATAAAAAGATTTGTTAATTATTTTTATATTTCTTTAATGTTGTATTTTAAGTTAAAACTATTAATAACCATTACTTTTTAAATTATGCTTGCCTTCTCAAGCACATTTAAATTTTACAAGCCTTTATTCTCCCGGTGAAAGCTAAATTTAGTCAATATTTTTCTAAGAAAAGAGTTTTTGATCCATGGCAATACATCAATATTAAACTGTTAAATTAAGTAACAAAGAAATATAATTATTACTTTACTATTTGTCATGTTTACCTAGATTTACATTGCAAAAATTATTTTAACAAGAAATAAAATTATGGTCATTTTTGGTTTTATTCCTATAACAATGTTTGTTTATATAACTACAAAATGTTCAGTTGTAACAGTCAAATATTTAATCAACGCATTCTTTTTACACTGATTACTCTAGTGTATTCTTACTTGTCTAAGGCAATATATATTTATTCTAGTCTTGTATTGATTATATACTTCAATGCAGAGGAATTCTTGTGGTTCCCTTATGTTTAAATTCTCTAAGGTAGCATTGAAGACCCATCACAATATTGCCCCATGCTGTTGCTGTGCTTCAGATTCATCTTTCAACTCCATCTCACATTTAGTTTCTTCTTCAAGCACAATGGCACAATGAATTTACTCTCCCTTTCCTCCCTCTCTCTCTCTCTCTCTCTCTCAACTTGCTGCTGCTTTCTTTTCTTTCTTTCTTTCTTTCTTTTCCTTCTTTCCATTCTTTCCTTCTTTCCTTCTTTCCTTCTTTCCTTCTTTCTTTCTTTCTTTCAACATAGTCTTGCTCTGTTTTTCCAGGCTGGAGTGCAGTGGCACCATCTCAGCTCACTGCAACTTCTACCTCCTGGGTTCAAGTGATTCTCCTACCTCAGCCTCCTGAGTAGCTGGGATTACAGGTGCCCACCACCACACCCAGATAATCTTTGTATTTTTAGTAAAGATGGAATTTTACCATGTCGTCCAGTCTGGTCTTGAAATCCTGACCTCAGGTGATCCAACAACCTCGGCCTCCCAAAATGCTGGGATTACAGTCGTGAGCCCCCACGCCCTGCCATGCACAAGGAATTTCAAGACATCCCCATGTACTGTGTGCCCTTATGTGTCTGTGCCTTCGCCGATTTCTTTTGTATTCAATCTCTATCCTCCTTTCTCTATCTGCTAAATGATTTCTTTTTCAAGAACTAATTGAAATGTCACTTCCTCCAGCCTCAGATAATTAGTTCCTTCCTCCTCTGCACTTCCACAGTATTCTTCTCATAAAATTATTATAAAATTTAGGTTATCTTATAATTGATTTGTCTGCCTATCTATTAATATCTATCAGAAGCTTCTAGAGAAGAGACCATATCCTATTCATCATTGCTTCCCCATAGCCTGGCACAGTACCCACAAAAATATTGTAAATATGACCAAGTAAATCTGTCTTTTTTTTTTAGTGTGTGAGGTGTGGCATAGATATTTTAACTCTTGTTATTCAGATGATAATATGAGGTTAGGTTCCAAAATCGCAGAGTAAATCAAAGCCTTAGCTGACATCAGAGAGCAGGCATCCTGACAACGGATGCATTGCCTTTGGCTCTCTACCTATGAATTTCATTCACACTCTACATTTCATAGAAACACAACAGTTACATTTCTTTTTTATTATTTATTTATTTATTTATTTATTTATTTATTTATTTATTTTGAGACGGAGTCTCGCTCTGTCACCCAGGCTGGAGTGCAGTGGCGCAATGTCGGCTCACTGCAAGCTCCGCCTCCTGGATTCACGCCACTCTCCTGCTTCAGCCTCCCCAGTAGCTGGGACTACAGGCACCCGCCACCACACCACTCCCGGTTACTTTTTTGTGTAGTTTTAGTACAGTCGGGGTTTCACCGTGTTAGCCAGGGTGGTCTCGATCTCCTGACCTCGTGAGCGGCCCGCCTTGGCCTCCCAAAGTGCTGGGATTACAGGGGTGAGCCACAGTGCCTGGCCTATATTTCTTTTTTAAAAGAAGATCACTATGGAATAGGTTTTCGTGTTCCACAAGAAGAGGTATCCTGTGTCAGACAGGTATATCTTCGTAGGTGAAATCCAAGGAAGTATTTGCCAAGACAACTATACGTTTTCAGTGTAAATGGATTTTCTTTTATACATATTATTTCTTCAAAAAACTTTATTTAGGTACACTTTATACATTGAAATTAAACTTTATATTTGGCATGTAAGAAAATGGACATGATAAAGTACACAATTTGGTAAGTTTTGACACATATATACCTCTATGAAACTATCAACACATCAAGATAATGAACATGTCCACAATCCCCCAAAATATTCTTATGTCCGTTCATAATCTATCCTACATCTTTATAATCTATACTACCCTGTCCCCAAAATGACAGTGCTTGCATTGATGTGTTTTCTGTCTCTATCAGTTTGCTTTTTCTAGAGTTTTACATAAATAGAATCATACAGTGTGTATTCTTATTGTTTGGCTTGCCATTTTTCACTCAATTTAATTATTTTGAGACTCATATATTCTGCTACATATATCAACAATAATCCTTAAAGTCACATCTTCCTCTAAACTGCTATGATTTCAAGGAAGAGAAACCATATTTATCTGTTATCTTAAAATATCATTATATTTACTCACATTTATCATATTACCCCAACTTTTCCTTATATTATTAGTCCATCAATCACATTTCTTTCATTGTATTGTCCTTTGAGATATGAGCTTCTTTATTCAATTACATATCTTGGAAAGGAAGGATTTGAAAAGCTATCCTCAAGTATTTACAGAGGGAAAGTCATTTCTTGACTTGTCAAATCCATATATCTTCTAATGTTCTGTCAATGCTGCTCTCAGTTGATTGTATTACGCAGCATTCAGTGGGGCGTTTGCAGACTTTCTTATTTTCTAATTGATCTCAGTGTTTCTTCCTTTTATGTGTAATGTAACCCTATATCCTATTTCTTCCCCTTATCTATCAACCCAGCAGAAAATTATCCTAAAATTGCCCAAACAAGTTCCCTCAAGTGGATTCTTCTCATCGTCACTACTCAGGATTCATATCTTCATTTCCTTGCATTACTTCTTCACAAATTAGTCCTTTGGTTGCGCCATAATACTGTCATTCATCCCTGTAACTTTCTTTTTTGTGCCTTTGTTTTTCAGAGAAAGAAAGAATAGAATGCTACTGGTAGAATACATTCCTTTTTATCTGAAATGCCCTTTCTCTTTCAGTTCTATTTTTACCAACCATTTTTTTCTAGATTCACTTTGAATTTCTTTCTAAATCTTCTGAAATACGTCGATTTTAAATCTATGCCTCTTTTCTATGTGCTCCCATAACAATTCATATGCACCCCTATTACACATTTTATGTCATTAATTTCGTGGTAGGATGAAGTATGCATAAGACTATTTTCTTGCTTCTTGCAGGCTCTCAAATGACAGCTTTGAATCTTTGAAAATGCCTTGCACTCATGGGATGGTCAATAAATATTATTTCAGCAGCTTCAGTGTATTCTCCCTTCTCAAAGCAGATGTAAAAGCTTCCATGGTGTCCTTCCCATCATCCCTATTCATGGACCAATAGGTCTCTTTATAGTCAATTTCCTTCTTCTCCTGGCCATTGTTTCTTCCTTTAAACTTACAGATAATTAATACATGAAGGGGGAGAAAAGGAGTGACAATGATTATATCTAAGATTAAAAGTGGGCAGAGAGGTGGTCAGAATTAATAAAAATTCTTTTCCAGCAATTTCTCCCATCCTATACCTTGAAATTACATGAGGAGAAGCAATATTATTTCTTTTGCTTAATGGCAGACTACTTTGATCTATTTTAAATTATCACCCATTCTTGACACATCATTTTAAAAATCTACCTCTGCGTAGTCCCCAATACCTTTGTCCTGCTTGCAAAAAAAAAAAAAAAAGAAGAAGAAGAAGAAGAAGAAAAGGAAAAGAAAAAACAGTGAACTTTCCCCCAAAGATAGGAAATAAAAGTTTAAAAGTTTAATTTCTATAATACTTTAAAATGCATTCTATGGCTTGGAGTGATTCACGTAACTGTCCTGAATTCACATTTTTAAAAAAAGAACTGCTTGGGCAAGTCACTTCACCTTTTGGGGATTTCAATTCTTCACCTGAAAAATGAAGGGGTTTGAAGTAGATGATCTCTGAAGCTCCTTTTATCTTCAAGTATCCATAAATCTGTGACTCTATAATATGTGCCTTGCAGGAATCCTGCACGAATTAATGCTTTTAAAATAATTTAAGACTCAAGGATGAAAGGTTTTATGCTACTGCCAAAAACTATTTTTATCAAGTGAAGCATGCCAGGGAAGTCTGTTGTGCCTGGGGATAGCTGCTGTCAGTGGCATCCCCAGCACTGCCTGTGCCCAACACAGCCCCAGATAGTAAAAGAGAATAAAAAGAATTCCACAGATGGAGCCAGAAATTATAGTGAGTAGAGAGCACAGACATTCCTAAAATTCAAACAAGATCATGACATGATAACATGATATACTGATAATATGTTCATGCAAACACTAGTGCTTACAGAGAAGCGTTCATGAAAGGATCTTGCCTCGGTGGCCTCACTAAGACCCATTCCCATGCCAGGGAAGGGGAGTTGGTGACATTCCTGTGTATCTGCTTGCACAGTGTATTCTCCATGACTTTTTGTGCTAAAGCTGTCCTGTCCTGACCTTTCTGCCCTATCAAAGCAAACCTGTTTGGTACCCCCATTTTGGCTACCTAAGTAACTAAAGTGATTATCCAATCATAGATTAAGATGTCAGGACAATTTGTAAATTATTAATTTGATTTTTCTCATTTTGCCTGAGAGTAGTCAATGAGTTATCAAAAATTATAATTAATACATAGTTAGTCCAGGACTGAATAGCAGGTCTATGACTCATAACCAGTAGTTATTTCACCACAGCTTATTATCTTAATATTCTCTTGTCTTAATACCTCCCAATACTGGTTGATGGATGTGTAATGAATCCCCTAGCTGCATATTGACAAAAGGCTTCAATGTTTAAATGCAAAATATAAAGTGGATAGTTTAGCATTTGGCAAGGCCAGTGGAGAAGATATTGTAAATTAACACTGCAAGAGCTGTTATGAATTCCTCCACGCCATCTAGGGATAATAAAGAAACTATGGCTAATAGACTTATCTCATCAGTGGATTCCTATTTTAATTTCTCCCTGGGTTTCATTTTCCAAATATGGAATGGGAAAATTAGAATTAAAACCACTGAACTCAGAGAATCATTTTTGTTCAGGGTAGATGAACGCCAGCAAATTTAGGACAGAAGACAGATGTATGGAATGTATCAGAGTAAGATGTACCATGAGATTTTATCTAGGTCTTTATTTTGTGTGTGTGTGTGTGTGTGTGTGTGTGTGTGTGTGTGTATGTGTGTACTCTTAATCTGGGGATCTTAAAAAATAGAATTTCTCCTGGTGGCTCATGCCTGTAATGCTAGCACTTTGGGAGCCTGAGGCAGACGGATCATCAGAGGTCAGGAGTTCGAGACCAGCCTAACCAACATGGCAAAACCCTGTCTCTACTAAAAATATCGTGATCAGATCCATCAGATCGGTCAGATCGATCCGTCCGTCAGATATAGGGAATTCTGGGTTGAAAGAAATTCTTTTCTTTAAGAATGTTGAATGTGGCCCCACTCTCTTCTGGCTTGGAGGTTTCTGCGAGAGATCTGCTGTGATCTGATGGGCTTCCTTTGGCCCAGGTAGCCGACCTTTCTCTCTGGCTGCCCTTAAGATTTTTTTTCCTTCATTTTCAACTTTGGTGAATCTGGCAATTATGTGTCTTGGAGTTGCTCTTCTCGAGGGGAGTATCTTTGTAGGCGTTCTGTCTGTATTTCCTGGATTTGAATGTGGCCTGCCCTCCTGAGTTAGGGGATTCTCACTGGATGATGTCCTGAAGGTGTTTTCCAGCTTGGTTCCATTTCCCCCCCTCACTTTCCAGGCACCCCAATCAGGCCATTAGATTTGGTCTTTATAATCCAGCATGCTTCTTGCAGGCTTTGTTCATTTCTTTCTCTTCTTTTTTCTTTGGTTTCTCTTCTGCTTCATTTCATTTCATCCTCAATGCTGATTACTCTTTTCTTCCAGTTGATAAATTGAGTTACTGAAGCTTGTGCATTTGATCACGTATTTTCATTATCATGGTTTTCATCTCTCTCTTTCATTTTAGTTTATGATCTTCTCTGCATTAATTACTCTAGCGTCAATTCTTCCCTTTTTTCAAGATTACTGATTTCTTCTTTAGATGCGTAATTCCTCCTTTAAGCTCTAGGGGGTGATGGACTGAAGCCTTCTTCTCTCATCTCGTCAAAGTCGTTCTCCGTCCAGCTTTGATCCGTTGCTGTGATGAGCTCGCGTTCCTTTGGAGAGGAGATGCTCTCTGATTTTGAATTTCCAGCTTTTCTGCCCTGCTTTTCCCCATCTTTGTGGTTTATCTGCCTCTGGTCTTTGGTGGTGATGTACTGATGATGGGGTTTTACATTGCAGAGTGTCCTTCCTGTTTGATAGTTTCCTTCACAACAGTCAGGACCCTCCATTATGGAGTCTGTTGGAGTTGGCAGGGTCCCTCCAGACCCTGCTGCCTGGAGTATCAGCAGCAAGGCACGAAGATAGAATATTTCTGAACAGTAGGTATACCTGTCTGATTCTTGCTTTGGAAGCTTCCTCTCAGTGCTCTCCACCCTGTGAGGGTGTAGAGGGTGTCAGACTGCCCTGGTGGGATGTCTCCCCCAGTTAGGCTACTCAGGGGTCAAGGACCCACTTGAGGCAGAGAGTCTGTCCGTTCTCAGATCTCAGCCTCCGTGTGGAGATCACTGCTCTCTTCAAAGCTGTCAGACAGAGTCGTTCAAGTCTGCAGAGGGTTTCTGCTGCTTTGTTGTTGTTATTTGTTGTTGTGTAGCTGTGCCCTGTCCCAGAGGTGGAGTCTCCCAGAGACAGGCAGGTTTCCCTTTAGCTGCTGTGAGGCTCCACCCGGTTGGAGCTGGCAGCTATTTCTCATAAGCCTCTCGGCCTTATTGGTAGTGGCCCCTCCCCCCTACAGCCTGGCTGCTGCCTTGCTGGTAGATGGGGCACTGTACTTCTTAGCAATGAGGAGGCTCGTGGCGTGGGACCCTCCCGGCCAGGTGTGGGATCTATGATCTCCTGGTGTGCCTGTTTGCTTAGGGAGGTGTGTTGGGGTGGGGTTTACCCGGTTACCGGGTGTTGTGTGTCTCAGTTCCTGGCTGGAAAGAGATTCCCTTCCTTGGCTTTGGGTGGTGATGCCATAGCCCTTAGCTTCCAGCTCTGGCTGGTGGGCTGCAGCAGCTGACCAGCACCGTCGTCCGGCCTCCCCAGTGAGATGGACCCAGTGCCTCCAGTTGAAATGCAGGAAATCGCAGTCTTCTGTGTCGCTGGAGCCTCAGGAGTTAGAGACTAAGGCTATTCCTATTCGGCCATCTACCATGAGAGATTTTATCTAGAGTCTTTATTATGTGTGTGTATGTGTGTGTGTGTGTGTGTGTGTTATGTATTAGTAATATAATCAGGGATCTTTAAAATAGAATTTCTCCTGAGTGGCTCATGCCTGTAATGCCTTACTGGGAAGACCCTGGGGCAAATGGATCGCTCAGGGGAATAGGAGTTAGAGACAATAACCAGCAAAAATTATCTCATCCAGGCATGAGTAGCCAGGCTAAATCAACGCCGGTCGTCGATCAACGAACCGAGAGTGGAGAGGTTACGCAGTGGGCGAAGTGCACTCCATCCCTGGACGGCAAAGTGAGACCATCACGGGGAAAAGAGAAGAGGGAGGGAGAAGGGAAGAAGGAAGGAAGAAAAGAAGGAAGGAAAAGAAGGAAGGAAGAGGAAAGAAGGAGGAGAGGAGGGAGGGAGGGAGGGAGGGAGGGAGGGAGGGAGGAAGGAAGGAAGGAAGGAAAAAAAAAGAAAACAGAAAAGAAAAAGAAAAGAAAATTTCTGCTTCAAAAGACCTTGGGTGTGGTCCAAGGTTCTGTACTCAGGTGATGCTGATGCTACCAGTCTGAGGACCACATATTAAATAGCAGTGCTCTACCTTTAGCATGCTTCAGAATTAGCTGAAGAAATTCTAATTTTGCAGAGATTCTGATTCAGAAGGTCTGGGTGGGGCCTAAGCAACTACCTAACAAGCTCCCATGTATTTGATTGAGGTACATATTTTGAATACTACTACCCTATACTATGAGCATTCCTTTTATAATTTCATTTTTATTATTACCTTTACTAGCCACTCAACAATGACAATAATGATGCTTTTTGTTTTAGGTTAAGGAGAGTAAAAGTCATAAAAAATTTAAAAGGTTAAAATGAGTGCCTAATATATACTAACATATAATGATTTTTCTTAATCTGTATGTTTCCTCACATCAGTAATCCTAAATGATGATAATTTTGCCAAGGTTTACGTTGCTATTGGTGACCATCAACCCAGAAGATATAAGTTATCAGAAATTGCTTACTGTGAAATTTTCAAATGAAATTTAATAGAAAAAGCGATTATGCTAGACACTTGTTTGTAAGTGTGAGCCTGAAAACTTTGCTGCAAATTAAAGTTGTAAAAAATGGACTGTATTTAAATAATGTGGGAGCATGCTCTTTTAAAGGATGACTGAACATGCTATTGTGACTTTACATCTGTCATGAATGAAGCAATCAAATCAAGACTGAAGTGAAACAGTTGATGAATATTACATGTGACTTCTTGTAATGATTTGAACATCTATGGAGCCCAGCTGCCTACCAATGCGCATTCTACCTACCAATGCATATTCTACATTATGATATATTGTCTGCATTATTGAATGGCCAGCCCTATGCATGGTGATTTTAGGGGATTCAGAAGCCCTTCATACCCTGGTTTTCTCGTGGAATAGTTATTTTACCCCTTCTGAGATTTTTTTTTCCAGCCTAGTGTAGAAAAAATCATAGGCTTTGGAATTAGGCAGGTCTCAGTTAAAATCCTGGCACAGATAATGACAGAATGACCTCTATGATTCTGCTGCAAAATGGCACCAAAAATATCTGCCTGACAGTGTTGTTGTGAGCATTAGAAACAATATAAGTTAACTCTCCTTTACTTAAATAAAACGTTCAGCAGGTAGCAGCTATTTTCTATAGAGGAGCAATGTTTTCATAAGCTTCCCTGAGAATGACCTTCCCTCCAGACAAATCCAATAATCATGTAAAAAGGACAAATGTTAATATAAAAATATTGATATAAAATGCAGAAGATATGCAGTGACTCTAATAATTGTATGCATTTCTGAATGTATATTTACTTAATATTTTTCATAATTAATTTTGGAATTTCTAACATTAAATGCATCACCTACTCTGAACTTTAAACAGACAATAATAAATTTTTATAACAGTGTAGATTCTGAATTGACTATATCAGATATTATATTAAGAACTAATATATACTGCATATTCTACATCTACTGATAAGGACTGAAATTGGAGAAATAGTTCTGAGAAACTATAGAAAATAGTGATGAACATTTAAAAATAAAATCAAATTGAGTCTTCAACTAAAGAGACTTCTGAATCAAACAAGGTAGATGGAAAATATTAAAGAAAGAAAAGAATAGGATTTTTAGAAGAGGTAAAGTAGTTACAGGTAGTGCAGAATGTGGACAAATGGCAAGCCCTAATCATTATGGTAGGCATAAGATGAGACACACAGGAGACATAAAATTGTGATTCACAACTTTGGGAATAAGAATTTCAAATGTAATTGATAAATGCACTGAATGCTGTCACAATGAATAGGTTTTGCTCAACTGGCTGTGTGAGATATCAATACTATTTAAAGAGCTGATTAAGTGGATTGACATTTAAGAACAGAAAAACTACAAAATCATATACAAGATTGCAATTCAATAATGGGTCAACAAAGGTTAAAATTAAAACAATAATCTATACATTAGTTTTCAAAAGATTCATCATTGGACTCTAATCATATCTGAATATGATTATTAGTTGTCTTTACATTGACTACATGATTAAATGCATTAACATGTGTTAATATTTTATTATCAGTCACTAAAATCTGTTAAAACAAAAATGTCTGTGTGGGTATAGCTATTGTGATTCTTCTTTATCTAATAGAGACAGAATAACAGGATTTCAACCTATTCCACTACTTAATTTGTGATCAAAATTTCCCAGAGTCTCAGAGTTCAATATTATGGAAAGTATTAAATAAAGAATACTTAGATTATTCCTAAAACCTTGTCTGCTTTAGAGTAAAGACATTGTAAATTATTCTGCTATCACTACTATTTAATTGCTATTAGTCTTTTGGAAATTTCTGCCCTTGTTACTCCTGATCTCACTCCATTAATGCACTAGTATACCTCTGTCTTCAACATGGGAAAGCTTGCATCAGAGTAATGATTACCCCCATTCCTATTTATTTATTTATTTGTTTTGAGATGAAGTTTCACTCTTGTTGTCTAGGCTGAAGTACAGTGGTGTGATTTTTGGCTCACTGCAACCTCCGCCTCTCGCGTTCAAGTGATTCTCTTGCCTCAGCCTCCTGAGTAACCTGTATTACAGGAGCCTGCCAGTACACTTAGCTAATTTTTTGTACTTTTAGGAGAGACACGGTTTCACCAAGTTGGCCAGGCTGATCTCGAACTCCTGACCTCGGGTAATCCACCCGCCTCAGCCTCCCAGAGTGCTGGGATTACAGGAGTGAGTCACTGCACCAAGCCATCCCCCATTCCTTTAAACTAGAGATTTGGACAAAGTTTATGTGATAGGAGAAAAGAGAGCTAATTTTGACTGTGTGAAACATGTAAATTTTCACTGCACTAAAACCACAGTCTTTTAGTTCATCAAATGCTTAATGGTATTCCTACAAGATTTGTCAGACTTAGCTGGATTTTTGCTGATTTTCATATCACAGCTTTTAAAAGATAAGTCACCTTCAATAACTTTCACATTTACACAATCATCCAAACGTAGGAGCATTCATTTTATGCACAGCTTTTGTTTGCTCTGTTCCATAGTCATCTTTAACACTATCGATTGACAGTCATTAAACAGAACCCAAAAGGTCAATTGCTTTTTATGAAGAAAGGAAATATTGTAAACTACAAATCACTTACCCATTTTAGAACTTAGGATTTTCATTAAATAGATTTCCTTAAACCAAATCAATCTATTTGTTGAGCATCTAAATTATGTTAAGAGAGGAAAATTAATCAGTTCTGATTTAGGGGACCCACCCTTCCAAATGGGGCACACTAAAATGCTGTCAAATAAGACCTCTAAAAAACACAAAGAATATTGCCTTGTGTTTTATCAGATCAACAAAACACTACATGCTACCTTATAAAACGGAAATGGCAGGGAATCTATGATCCTGAGTTCCCTTGTTGATGGTCTTGTAACCTAGCATGCCCACTCAAAATTTTATTTTGATTTTTGAAATAAAATTATGGCTACAGTCTTACTTTACTGCAGCCAATTGGGTTATATATTTTTAAATAACATTAATATTTTTACTGATAAGTTATTTGTTTTTATGTCAGTATGTTCTATATACTACATGATTTAACTAAAATCTAACTGCTTAAGGACCACCATATAAGAGTTCCATTAAGACTAAATATGCATAGATACAATGATTGACACATGTCTTACTGGCCTAACTCAAAACTGGTAACTGAAGGAAAGGAGAGCTCACACAATAGCAGGTTAATTCTTTTTGATAGGTATGACTTTTTTGATTTGCTTTGTCACCTTCCTATTTAGAATAAATATGCAGGCTTTGAAGAAAGATAATTCTGAATTTGAATCCAGACTCTGCCATCTAGTGGTTATGAGACCTTAAGAAAATTATTTATCCTCTTGGCGCTTCAATTAGTTTATCTAGAACTCTATAACAATGATTACTGCACACCTAGGACTTTTTTGAAGATTAAATAAGACAATGTATGCAAGGGTCCTGTCTCTTAGTAAGGGTCCCATGAATGTAAATTAGTATAATTAACATCATTAATATTAATAGCATCATTGTTACATTATAATTCCTTATTAGTAAATTATATAGTAGACAACTTGGTTTATGAAATTTGTTATTTTATTGCTTAAAAGCGTAAAGGTACTAGTTATAGTTATAGAGGAAAAAACAACTACTAAATATAAGACTCAGAGTGCTGGAGCTGCTGAAGATACTAGATAGACTGAAGATACTGGATAGACCAGAGGAGAAAAAACTTGAAAGATGGTCACAAGGAGTTGACATCAAATCCATTTCACATTTTTCTAGTCTAAGGCTAGACCTGTCCTTAAACAAATGCCATTTCACATTACTGCACAGACAAAGACCTAGACATGGAAAAGAGGGGAGGATTGGTTGGTAGGTGATAGGATGGAATCGGCAGCAGTCTCTGTGTCTACCATGTTGGTGTTTTAAGTGCTAGGCTTCTTCAACTCTACTGAAAGCCTGCTTTGGAACAAACAGTTCTTTTATATTTAATATATAAGTTTGAAAATAATAGTAACTAAAGACAGTATTAACGTGAAAAGATTCTTATTTGTCCATTTAGAAAAGGACAAGAATAACAAAAGTGGTAGGACAGATTTTAACATTTGTGAGGTGATTAAAAAATACATAGCAACCACAGAGCGTCAAGGTGGAATTGTTTCATTTCTTTCTACATATTGGATGTTTTCCTTGATAGACATACTCACTTTATAACTTTATAAATCTGAGTCTTTTTCCCCCATGAAAATAAGAAAAGCTAAGGGGGAAAATGCAAATGCCACTTTTTATTTACATCATTCTATTGTCTCCTACTCATAGACACAAAATGTTTAGTTCATTTGTAAGCAGACTTGCTCTGAAAAATAAGTGAGTATCTCTTTTCCTTTTTGCCTCCACAATCCCTGTTCTGCCCTGCTATTTTCCATTGATGTATATTAGGAAAAAAAAAAACAGAAATTGGTAATATTTCCTCGTATTTGAATTTTTTGATTTTTATTAAAGAATATTCTTCTAGTGCAGGATTCTGCCACCTACAGCCCAAAGGCCAGATTCAGACTGCTACCTGTTTATTTATAAATTGTAAACTAAGAATTAGGTTTTCTTCTTTAAATTGTCAAGGTAAGAAAATAAGAAAAGAATAATAATTTTGTGCAAGTGAAAAATGTATGAAATGCAAATGTCAGTGTCCATAATCAAAGTTTTATTAGGACCTAACCGTGCTCATTTGTTTATGCATTGTCAATGGCTGCTTTCACACCACTGCAGCAGAGTTGAGTATGTGACACAGACCACATTTTGCACTCTCATTGCTTTGCACTGCTATTTGGTTCACTGTAAATCATAGTGACACAATTATAATTCTACAACATTTCTGATGCTGTGAATATTGCTGTACCACATTTTAAAAAAATTGTTGTTACAGGTCACGTCAAAACAAAAAAAAAATTAGACTCTGAATGTTGCAGTCTTATAGTACAATGGAGTGTGGATTATTTCATTGTCAAATTAGATGAAAAAAATTTGTTTTTTAAGCAAATATTATCATTACCAGACTAAGCAAGCATCACATCTCTAACTCAGAGATAAACAGCAATCTGAAAAAAATAGAAAATTGTAAATGGAATATCTTATCATGACAGAATTTCTTCAAAAAATAAAATGCAAAAATGAGGCTGCAACTGAATTTCTCAGCAGCTCACTTATCAGCCAAGCAAGGAAATCCTTTTGCTGATGTTGTATTATAAAATCATGAGTGATTGCAGCAACTGAAGAAATGTAGCTAGAGAAAGTAATTAGGACTATCAACTTTCTGGCAAGAACAGTTTCTCAAAGAACTGAAAACACTGTGAGTATATCAATAGTCAGCTAAAAGTGAAAAAGGCAAATGATCTTGAGAGGTTTTTCTTGACTCTTGATGATCAACTTACGTTATTAATACTAGTCAGTTGTTCCTTATTAGAGAAGTCAATGGCAAGTTTGAAGTGACTGGAAGATTAACTTCTATCAATATGCTTATACCTGAGAATGTTCTCAAAAAAGCCAAGAAAACACTAATTAAGCACTACCTGAAGTGGAATCTGCTAAGATGTGTTATAACTGATGGTGATAAAAATATGTATGAAGCAGAAAATAACTTAATTTTTATAAATTTACAAAGCTTGTGAAAATATAAGGTATTTAAACCCCTTGCTATGCATTTATTATTCATCAGCAAGTACTTCACAGAAAATATTTGAATCTGTTGTGTGCTATAGAACCATATCATCAACAGTAAATTTCCTTCACTCTTGCAGACTTAACTGTTGGGTGATTGTGAGCTCAGGGCCCAGACTAAATTTTTTTTTGAATGAGAAGTACTCTCACTGGGTGCGGTGGTTCACGCCTGTAATCCCAGCACTTTGGGAGGCCGAGGCAGGTGGATTGCATGAGCTCAGGAGTTTGTGACAAGCCTGGGCAACATGGTGAAACCCAGTCTCTACTAAGATATAAAAAATCAGTCAGGTATGGCAGTGTGCACCTGTAGTCTCAGCTACTCAGGAGGCTGAGGCAGGAGAATTGCTTGAACCTGGGAGGTGGAGGTTGCAGTGAGCCAAGATCGTGCCTCTGCACTCTGGCCTGGGTGACACTGGAAGACAGAGTGAGACTCTATCTCAAAAAAAAAAAAAAAAAGAAGTACTCTCAATCACTATTATAAAACACTGAGCAGTTTTGAAATTAGATTTTCCTATAGAATTAAAAGTATTTCTTAATGAACATAAGAAACGCCAAATAGTGCTTATATGTGAAATGTATATTTCAGTAGTCATTTCCACAAAAACTGATATTGTTTGAGTCACAAATAATGTCAAATGCTCTAGATGCATTGTGCTGCCAAACATTAGGACAATTAACTAGATGAATTGTCCTATTCATCTTACACAAATTAGTAGTGAGCTAAACTACAGTTCTGACCCAAAATACAGTTACAGCAACATTTTTGTGACTATGATGAAAGTGCAAAGGAATTTTCATATTTCAAAATCCATTTAACTGCAACTGAGGAGTTTCCATCTAACATTCAATTGGAAGTGATTAATCTGCAATGTAATCACATGTTAAAAGTCAAATATCAACAGAAGTATCCAGTAGAATACAGAGATTCCTTTTATTTAAGATATAAACAAATCCAATTAAATCATATGCTTGTAGATTGCTAACAGTAGTTGGCAGTACCTGTGTGAAAGACTTTTCATAGATGAAACACACAAAATTTCATTCCAGGTCAACATTAAGAGACTAATATTTGCAATTAATTTTGATGGTTGAGAACACTAAATTTGAACCCCATCATAGGAGAATTTTTTTTAAATACACTGCTATAGCAAATTACCACAAACTCAGTGGCTTACAACTCCCATTTATTATCTCACAGATATTTAGCTCAAAAGTCTGAGTACAATGTGGCTCCTCTGAGTCCTCTGCTTAGAAGTCTCTTGAAACCAAAATCAAGGTATTAACAGAGCTGTCTTTCTTTCAGGAGACTCTGGGGACAATTCTACTTCTAAAGTTGTTCAGATTTTAAACAAATTTGATTTCTTGTGGTTGTGTAACTGAGGCCCCCATTTCCTTGCTGACTGTCAGCCAGGGGCTAATCTTGGCTCTTAGATACTCCAGACACCTTCTTTTTCATGCTTTCCATGTGGCCACTCCACCTCTGGCAGGCAAAGTCCCTCTCATGCTTCTGATCTCTCTAACTTATTTTGCTGCATCTCTCTGACTCCAGCTTCAGAAAGTTCTCTGCCTCAAAGTGCCCACCTGAATAATTCTGGCAAATCTTCCACTTTAACCCCCATAATCCTAATTATATCTGCAATGTCCCTTTTGTTATAGAATATAGTCAAAGGCCACAAGGATTAAGATATAGACATATGTCTTGGGCCATTATTCTGCCTACTATATCCAACTAAGCAAATGTGATTACCCAAAAGGAATTCCATTCTTCTTCTTAGTAGATTTATGTTACAAATATTATACTCTATTATTACTATTGTATTTTGTTAATTAAATTATACTCTGCTATTACTATTGGACTTTGTTAATTAAAATGTATGAAAATTTGTTTTTCTCTTGTTATATAGATACCCATATTATATTCTCTATTTTGTCTTTTGACCCATAAGCCTAAAATATCTAGCCTTTTACAGAAAAAGCTTGCCAATATCCTATCTAGTGATCTAGTGAAAAAGTATGTGTGTATGCATATATATATATATATATATATATATATATATATATAATGCATATATATATATGCAGACTTTCTGGAAGAAAGTTTAAAACTATTTCTCTAAAACTGAAAAACAAAAACAAAAAATACTGTGCAAATATGCCAGTAATTGTATTCCTTTTTTTCCCCTGGGTAACTATGTATATGCTTATATTTAGTAACAGTTTTATTTTAAATCACGTTTACTAAGCATTATTTTAAAAGGCAGAAATATGGAACTAAGCCGAACATGTACCAATAAGAGGATGGTTAAATAAATGAGAGTAAATCTATTCTGCACTAAATTACATTATAATAAATATAAATAATTATTTCATATCACCATTGCTTATATACATTTCAATGTTTTTAATAATGTCAATTTCTTATATTTTAAGGAGAACTCTGGTTATTTTTATAAATCTAATTGACTTAATTTTGTGGGAACATAAAAGAAGTGATTAAAAACCTTTGGTCTAAAGTAGTTAATCCTGACATCAAGCTCTGTAAATATTGTGTAGGGATATGGAGAAATCCTCAAAAAGAAAGAGCTAAAGAAAATGGCAGAGATTGCATCTTGGGAATATAACTGAAAGTAGGAAGATGTGGATAAAAGAGTCTTTTTTTTTTTTTCTTTTTTTTTTTGAGACAGAGTCTCGCTCTGTCGCCCAGGCTGGAGTGCAGTGGCCAGATCTCAGCTCACTGCAAGCTCCGCCTCCCGGGTTCACGCCATTCTCCTGCCTCAGCCTCCTGAGTAGCTGGGACTACAGGCGCCCGCCACCTGGCTCGGCTAGTTTTTTTGTATTTTTTTAGTAGAGATGGGGTTTCACCGTGTTAGCCAGGATGGTCTCGATCTCCTGACCTCGTGATCCACCCGTCTCGGCCTCCCAAAGTGCTGGGATTACAGGCTTGAGCCACCGTGCCCGGCCAAGAGTCTTATTTTTAATCACAGGGCATGTGTGCTATTTGAATTATTTTGACAAAAATATAAAATTATGGAATTATGCATTGTGTGTGGTTTAATCTGTTTAAGAAATATGTGATGAAGGCTGTCCTATCATCAGGAAATCATTCTAGTTCACAGATCAGAAATGACTGAGGAAGTGAGAGTAGAGCTAATTACTAAGGTTGCTTGTTTTGAACAAATAGGCCAGAGCTTGAATAAAAGAAACATGGATTGAATGAATTTTTATAAGACCTAAGAAGAATATTTCATAAGCCACATTTTTCCTTTTGACTCCCCTGTTCTGATGTCTTCATTCTTCATTCATTTCCTGACTCCTAAACTCTGCTGGCTACAAAAAAGCTCTCCCTTCCTGCCCAGAAAAGAGAAATTCTTAAGCCAAGCTGTTTTTTCTGCGGCAAATTTGACATAGGCATTGGAATATTTCCCCTGGATTCACCAATAGGCAAGGTAGGAGAAAGTCAAGAAATAGACAGTTATTCTTAAAAAGGACATACCCAAAATAGGCCAAGAACACAGAAAATTTTTCCACTCCACAGCCTGAATATCAAAATGAACAGGGCCTCTGGGTGGGCAGGCCTGATTTTAAATTTCAGTAACTCCGAAACCGTGAACCTCAGTCCTAGCACATGTAATAATGGATAACAATTTCTATGCCACGGGTTTCTTTAGTAATGAATTAGACAATAAATACAAAGTAAGTAGCCTACTGTTTAGCATACAGTAAACATTCAACATAGCTAAGTTTCTCTGCTGACTATCGTAAATTTCTCAAACACAACTACATCCTTCTTAATGTCTACAATCATATAATAGCAAAATATATCTATATACATTTATTTATAGCTATTAAATATAGGTAAAATAATTTCATTCTCAAGCAATTATGTACTTCCTTTGATGTCAGATAAGCATTTTGAAGGCAAGAAGCACATTTAATAATTCTTTTGTAACTTTATATAATATGCGTACTAATTCTATTAATATATTTGAATAAATATATTTGATATTTCACTTAATCCTCACGCTAGTCTAAGAGGTGTGAGCTTTTATTATCCCACTTTACAGATGAGGAGGCTAAAGTTTAGAGTGGTTAAGTAATCTGATCAAGGTAACACCACTAGAAGGTGGCAGGAGATGGGTTTGAGGGATTTGAACCTAGATTTGTCTGTATCCAGAGTCCATATATTTACCATGCTGTATTGCCATCATTCCTAAAACAGAGCAGAAATGTCAGTCTCACTGCTTTTATGCTTATTTTTAAAGTGAATTCAGGAGGTATGCTACCTGCTTTTAATGTACACATCCACATTTAATCTATCACCAAATTATATCTATTTTCACTTGTAAGTAACTCTCAAATTCTTTCATTTCACATCATCCTTGTGCTATTACCTTCATCCAGGCTGTACTAGTCATTGGCTCAAATAACTGTATTAGCCTCCTAAAAGGTCACTCAGCCTTCATTCTTGCAGTCTTCGTTCCTTTTCAACACTGTAGCAGAGATATACTATATCCTAAAACTCAAGACTGTTCCTGTAACACTTCAGTGACTCCACATTGCTAGGAAGAAACTCCCACTCTTCAATTCCACCCAATCCCAGTACTCTCCAATTCTAATACAATGTGTGCTCCATGAAAGTAGCAACCCTCTCCAACTTCCATAGGAGGGTTTTATACATTTTGGTTTTTCAGTAAATCTTTGGTGAGTGCATTGAACAAATGTGGTTTCCATGCCTCTTTACATTCTTACACTTGCCCATCATACCTTTGTCTTTTGCTACTTCTGCCCCTGAATTTACACTTCAGCTATAATGAACTTTGTTTAGATCCAGAAAATCACCAAGAAGAGAAACAAGTATCAGAAACATACAATGCTAAAAACAAGAAAGATAAGCCCCAGACAATCCATTAATACTGGGAGAGCTGAGGCTGGTGACCAGGCAGCTAGGAGGGCCAAACAAAGAGATATTTTGGAGCAAAAGGAGAATGTACACAAGACAAACAGGAATTGAGACCCACTTCATCAGCCACAAGGATCGCACCTCAAGATTGAAGTTAGCCTGTTGTGTCTTATCCTTAGTGACTTTTATATTTCTTTTATCTACTGTAGTTCTCATCCATACTTCTCTTACACTGGGAAAGCTATTCTAGAATAAATTAAGTAGCTATTATGTGATTATGTGTCAGGCATTTTGCTAGAAATGAGAGTACAAGTCTAGAGAGTATTAGGAATTCTCCCCAGGAAGCCTACAGTCTATGTAAGAAGTACACATGGATTACCTCAATGCAATAGAATAAAGACTACACTAAATTTTACAGCTGCTCAGCAAAGAAGGGGCACTTTGCCAAAGATGAGGTCTCACAGAAAGACGTTTCATCACAGTTTCTATAAATGTCTGTTGATTTTGCCTATGTCAACAAGATAACTAAATCCCCAGACCGTCTCCATGTTTTCTGGAGACATATCGGTATATATGTGTGGCATGCGAACAGTCATATCAAACTTGGATTTTTACTCATTTTGTTTACATTGCTTTGTTTGGCTAAAAGGCTGAATATATTTGCCAAGGTCATAGTAGAATTCTTCACTTTGTTTGACAGGCTGAAGACTAAATTTTTGAATGTCAAACATAGTCTGAGGTTTTTTTTAATCTAATGTCACTTCACTTATAATTTCTGAAGAAATTTGTTTTTTCCAGCAAGAAATCTCTATTGGAAACAAAGTCATCTGCTGATTCTGCTACACCAGCAGTTAGGCTCTTCAATTTCTTTCCTCTCAATTTCTACATCATTCTGAAGGGAAAAAAAATCATCATAAGGGGCAGAGGTTCGAATTGTATAAGAGCAACCAGTTCTTTCCTATAATAATCCCAAATTGGCTATAAATTCTACCCAAATCTCTTCACCAATATGCTATAATATTGAATGGGAAGTTATTCAGAAATCACAGTTGCAGCTCCTAGGAGCAGTGGTATATCAAGGGTTGCAATGGGCGAGGAGAGGTGGAAGCACTCCACCCCAGGTATAGGCAATAATAGCATTGACTGTAGGAAAGTTAAAGAAATAATAAAACAGACTAAATACTGCTCTGCTTTTTATTGTCACAACGTATTTTTATTCTAAACAATGTCAGGGGTCAAACACTCCTCCCTACTGGATTAGAACACTCTCTCTGTGCCAAACCCTAACACTCTCTCTGTGCCAAACTCTCCCTACAAAGTCCCCTTCTTACTGCCTATATCTCTCTTTCTCCTCTACCCTACTTGTCAAGGGATGCTGTTACCAGAAGTAGGGAATATTGTACTCTTCTATTGTTGTTCTCTTTACAGTGATATGAATGTTGATATCTGATAATATAATGATAAATACAGAGCCCCATTAAGGGACAACATCCCAATTGGTTCCCCATTAGATGCCTCTTTAATGGTGAGTGTGATGCCCACTTTTGCTCAAGAAACGGCTTCATAAAATTCTTTAATTTGTCAAACTCTGATGGGAGAACTGTCCTGTCAAGGAACGGGATTCATTTTCATGGTTAGGACTATGCAAGGTAATTAATGAGAAACTCATCCTTAATAAGCAGGTTTCTCTCTGGGTACAGTAACACCACCAAAACCTCAGTTTGGTAACCAACAATCCAATTTTAATGTAAGCACACACTTTTGGAAAACTATGCAATTTCATGACAAACATTAAGAGAGAAATATATTCTGGTTCATCCAGAAGAAAGATACACATTTTTAGAGTACTTTGAAGAAGGCCTTGTTAAAAACATTTCAGAAAAAAAAAAAAGAGTTTCTGCTGGGAGAAAGGTAAAAAGGGAAGATGAAAATGAAAACAGGAATGAAGAAAAAGATGTAGAAAATCCTTCAGCTATGTTATAGATTAAAACTTACCAACTTGTATTACTATTGGATTTAAGAAGAAAATAAATCTAAAAGTGTTTTCAAAAATTTGCTGTACTTCCTCCCAAATTAGAAAACGTTTATTTAAATGATTAAAAATTGAATATGCACAAAGCAGCATGCCATCTTTGTGCATTGATCCAATAAGACTCTGCACACTGTACTGTAATTTGGCAGGCAGTATTTAATCTTCAGTCCAGCTATTCCTCTGTGGCCACAATATTCCAAGCATTTTTACAGCTTATATCTTTTTCCAGACCAATACCAAAGCTTGTGTTCTTGAGTGGTGGGCCACTCTCAATCGTTAATGGCTCTGTGTTTGATATTGTGCAAATACATGAATCACCGGGGAAGACAGACGGAGACCTGGGTAGGGAATCATAGGCTGCTCTTTGTTAAGATGTGGCAAACCAAGCAAAGGAATCCCAGGAAATCAAAGTATATCATAAAATCACAGCTGGAGAAAAGTTAATCATCACCTAGTTAAATTCTATTTCAGGCACACTTCGTATTATTGCACTTCACTTTATTGTGCTTCGCAGATATTGGTTTTTTTTTTTTCCTACAAACCTTCAATTTGTAGGAACCCTGCAATGAACAAGTTTATTGGTGTCATTTTTTAAACAGTGTGTGCTCACTTTGTGTCTAGATATCACACTTAAAATTTTTAAATTAATATTATATCTGTTATGATGATCTGTGATCAGTGGTCTTTGATGGTACTATTGTAATTGTTTTGGGATGCCATAAACTGCACCCATACAAGATTGCAAACTTAAATTACTGTGTGTGTTCTGAATGTTCCACCAAAAAGCAGCTCCTTCATCTCTCTCTATCTCGCTCTCTCTCTCTCTCTCACATCAGGTCTGCCTATTCCCCTTAGATACAACAATATTGAAATTAGGCCAATTAATAACCCTAAATGGCCTCTAAGTATTCAAGAATGTGAAAGGAAGAGTTGAACATTTCTCACTTTAAATGAAAAGCTAGAAATGATTAAGCTTAGTGTGAAAGGCATGTCAAAAGTTGAGACAGTCAGGAAGCTAGGCTGAGAGAAGTGAAGATGCTTCAAATAAAAACCTTGAAACTAGCAGAGGTTGCTTCATCAGGTTGAAGGAAAGAAGCCATCTCCATAAAAATACAAAGTGAATCAGCAAGTGCTAATAAAAAAGCTGTAGTAAGTTATCCAAAGATCTAGCTAAGGTAATGAATACAAGTGGATACACTAAACAACAAATTTTCAATGTAGACACAGCAGCTTTATATTAGAAGAAGATGCCATGTAAGCTAGAGAGGAGAAGTCAATGACCTGCTTCAAAAGACAGGCTGACTCTCTTGTAAGGACTGGATATGTCTGGTGACACATTGATCATTCCCAAAATCCTAGGGCCCTTAAGAATGATGCTAAATCTACTCCACCTGTGCTAAATAAATGAAACAACAAAGCCTGGATAACAGCACATCTGTTTATGGCACACTTTACTGAACATTTTAAGTCAGCTGCTGAGACCTATGACTTAGAAAAGAATCCTTTCAAAATATTACTACTCACTTGTTAAAGCAGGCTAAATATGGCCTGAGAAGGGCTCCATATTCTATATTTGAGTGCTTGTGGATGAACTGTAACCTAGCTTAATAGACAAAATTGAAAACTTAATAGTATGCACCATAACAATAGCTGGGCGTTGGGCAATCCCAGCAGCCATACTTCAACCACTCGTAGACTTCTGAGTGTTAAAACTGCATTCAAATAAGGCTAACACAGAGCTGTAACAAATCTTGCTGTTTCTGTATGTCACTTCCGATACCTGTACATCACTTTACCTTTTTTTCTCTATAAATTTGTTCTGAGCATGAGGCATCCCTGGAAAATTTCTGTGAATGTGCCGTGATTCTGGGGGCTGCCTAATTCATGAATCATTCATCACTCAATTAAACTCCTTTAAATTTAATTTGGATGAAGTTTTTCTTTTATCACATTGAAAATAAACCTGGTTGCCCACCAGCTCTGATGGAGTCATACAAGAAGATGATCGTTTTTTTCATGCCTGCTAATACAACATCCATTCTTCAGCCCAGGAATCAAGAAGTAATTTCGACCCTCAAGTCTTATTATTTAAGAAATAAATTTTGTAAGGCTCTTATCTGCCTTAGATACTGATTCCTCTGATGAATCTGGGCAAAGTAAACTGAAAACCTTCTGAAAAGAATTCACCATTCTGGATGCCATTAGAACATTTATGATTTATGGGAGGAGGGCAAAATACCATTATCAATAGGAGTTTGGAAGAAGTTGATTCCAACCCTTACGGATAACTTTGAGGAATTTAAGACTTCAGTGGAGAAAGCAACAGCAGATGTGGTAGAAACAGCAAAATAATTAGAATTAGAAGTGAAGCCTGAAGATGAGACTGAATTGCTGTGATCTCAATATAAAATTTTAATGGATGAAGAGTTGTTTCTTATAGATGAGCAAAGAAATTGGTTTATTGAGACGGCATCTACTGGTGAAAGTGCTGTGAATGTAGTTGAAGTGACAACAAAATATTTAGAACATTACATAAATTTAGTTGATAAAGTAGCACAGGGTTTGAGAGGAATGACTCCAATCTTGCAAGAAATTCCACAGTGGGTGAAATGCGATCAAACAACATTGCATGCTACAGATAAATCTTTCATGAAAGGAAAAGTCAAGAGATGTGGCAAACGTCATTATTGTCTTATTTGAAGAAATTTCCACAACAACTCTAATCTTCAGCAACCACCACCCTGAGCAGTCAACTGCCATCAGCGTCAAGGCACCAGCAAAAAGATTACAACTTGCTGAAATCTTAAATGACTATTAGCATTTTCAGCAATAAAGGATTTCTTAATTAAGCTACGTACATTTTTAGATGTAATGCTATTGACAACTAATAGACTATGGTACGGAGTAAAGATAATTTTTATATGCACTGGGAAGTCAAAAAATTTGTGTGACTTGCTTTATCGCAATAGTTGCTTTATTGTGACGGTCTGGAAATGAACCTGCAATTTTTCTGAGATACAAAATATTAACTGTACTTTTTTTAGTTTGTACATATGAATCTAAGGTTTATTGACATGTCATGATTTGATCAAGGTGATATAGTGGTTAAGCAGTTAAGAGGTTAAACTAACTAGTAGAAAAAAAAAAAACCCACAAAACTTGATTGTCTGAAATCTTCTCCAGAACTTTAACTACTTTCCACCATAGAAAAATACTACTTCTGGAGAAAATTCCATACTTATGATTCATTTATAAATGGGACAAAAGTGAGTGTCTACAGCCTTTCTTTTTTTACACTTTTAAACATATAGTTGGATATTTCACCATTAGAATAAGAATGGTGTTTATCGTAGGCTTCAAACAAACAAGACTGAACCTATGAGTCATCTTTGATGTACCGTCTTAAATAGGATGAATTTTAGGTTATCCATTAATGCAAATTCTATCTAAACTTCTTATTATTTTAAGAAAAGACGTTTGCATGAACTCCTTAGGTCACTGAGTTTCATCTCAAAGATATAGTGAACAGAGATAGAAGATTTTCCAGGTGAATAATATATATGCTTATATTCTATTTAAATAAAGATAATTTAAATAAAGATATGCTTATATCCTATTTAAATAAAGATAATTTTTTAATATCAGATATTATTGGACTTCCTTCCTGTACCATTATAAAGCTTTTTAACATAAATGAATTAAAAATCAGTAAGGCAATTCGTTTGCCAGATTATAGTTCTATTTTCCATTTAGAAAGCAGTCTCCAGAAGCAAATTTGCTTCATACAGAAAAACTCAGCTTCAAGGTTACTGTTAGCTCTCCAAGACCCAA